>NC_088357.1:11427500-11522500 GCF_036884655.1 Musa acuminata AAA Group | reverse complement strand
CAATACAGAAAAACTCACCTTTTTGTTTAACTAATTAACATATTATATAATTATCTACTTTTCCGTTGTACAATTATTGATAACATTGATAAATATAAATATAAAGATGATATCCTACTTTAATCATATATATAATTATCTACTTGCATGGTTAATTATTTGAACTTAACAAGACTAGGATAGCTATGCTAATAAGCTAACTAAGCCCAATGTTTAGTTGCCATAAAATAAAATAAAAACATGGGGCAAAAACAGGAAGTTCACTCGATCCACTCTACAAGAAATAAAAGACAAGTTCAACAAATAAGAAAAAAAGACAAACCACACTCAGAAAAGGAAAAAATCACTAATTATAGTCATAATTGAACTAAGAAGAAAATGTCACCAATCACATTCTGAACAAATATACTCGCATTCTAGTCTTACATCATAGAAAATATTAAGAACCAAAGAAAGACGTTGCAAACCTGGATGAAATGTCACCGTACAACAAATATTGAGACCAATTCCGAAACCTGATTCTCTGAAAATATCCAGACTTTTATGGAAAGAGAGGCCTGGATTGCTGCTCCACTTAAGTAGCATGTGTGACAGGTTGTCGATCTACAAATGATGCTGTTAATTACAAAAAAAAAAAGGCAACATAGTGTTTAACAAACCAGGAAAACCAAAGTTATACACTGACTACACCAAGAGAAGGAATGCCTCAGCTCCCTTATAATCTGACACTCTGCCTTGTCTTGATCATTCGCTTTAATGAAGCAACCCAGACATCGCACTCATTCCAATAGCTTCTTGCCATGTCCACCTGGCACCATGAAACAATTTGTCAACCAACAAAATACTAAGCTTTAGTTGGGCACTATAGATTGCGAGATATTCAATTAAGCAACACCAATAGCAATTTTAACATGATAAACTTGTCTAGAAAAACAATTAAACCAAAACGTATTGACATATTTCACTAATTTCTTATATTAATAGGGTTCACTAAAACATCCTGTTGGTACATGTGAGATTTGGTGCTATTGTAAGGTCACTCCTTCGGGACCTTGATATAACCAGGATTCAACTCACATAAATCGCCTCTACTTGCATGGGTAATAACTGTGTCACTATGCCCAAACCATTGATAGGGGCATCATGCACTAGGCCGCCGCTTTCACATGCTTAAAAATAATCAGTAAATAATCTCAAGTGGAGAAGGCAGGAAGATGTTGCTCAAGTGGACTGTATTATTTTTGAAGAATAATCGGACATGTCCAACTCAAAAACAGTAACAAAACCTGCTAATGATCTCATAAACCAAAGAGGAAAAGTTAAAAACTGCAGATAGTTTTTGTTAATGCTTTCTCCTATCCTTAGAGAACCCTTCATGATTGATATACATTGGCAGTATGCTTCCAGAGACAAATGTAAAACAATAAAGAATGAACCTAGTGCAGAGGAGAAACAAAGTCATAATAATATGCATATACTTAACTTCCTCGATGTAGCTTATGAATGAAATAATTATAAAGTATGGATGAAGATGGTTCTCTCACTAGCAGCAATAATTTTCTAGTAAGTGACACGTGTACCTGGATGTGTAATGCACCAGCAAAATCCCTAGCATCCAAAGCCTGGCAAAGCTGAACAAGCTTAGTAGCAACATCAGGAGATGTGTGCCCGCTATTAAGTTTTGCAAACAACGATCCAATTCTCCTTGAGTTATCCTCAATTTCCCGCTTTTTAGATGGATTTGCATGAGATCCTCCAAGAGCTACTGATGTCTCATCATATAGTCTGGTCAAAGTGGTGATAACAGGCTTCAATTCAGCTGTAAGAGCACACAGAGAAACTTGCATGTTAGCATGTTTTAAATTGTGCAATTCATAGTGTTATCACATAACAGCTTATGAAGGGAGGTGGGCATAGACACCAAAATTGTAAGAATATATACACATCATGAAGAGCACAAACAAAGACCAAGAACCTTAGATATCAGTAAATTTAAACAGACCAACCACACACAAGTATTATTCACCAAACACTCATCAGAACACACTGAAAGATTGATAAGTATCAATGAGCAACTAAGAGACTTGAAGAGAGTGAAAAATTAATGACCAATAAAAAAAATAAGAGATTATGCAGGAAACCTTGGGAGCTTTCACTTTCCATGAGGCTTCACAACATAAAGAGTAGGAACTATATGGGCATATAGTGGGCCAAGCCAAGGCTCGTCCATACAAAACTCTGGCCTGTTGCAACTGCTTGTAAGACCTGGCTGAATCAGGCATAAGTCAAAAAAATTTAGGTGCAGCTCGGAAAAAGCCAAAGCCTAGCACGACCCAGCTGGATGACTCAGAATGAAATAAAACGTATTTAATTCCAAAATGAAACAGAAAAGGCACCAGTGTAGGAGCAACCCTGCGACTCTGCTGTTCCACTACACTAACAACTATGACATAGGTAGTTACTACCAACATTTCCCCTATTTTCGCATCATTTTCCCTCTTCCTTTGTTGGTCGAGGACAAGGTGGCTACAGCAGCAGATATGATAGGCATGTAGGAGCAAAGGGCAGAAGTACACACTGGGCCCCTGCTTTGTCCTTTGTCAAAGTGGGTGTGATGCAAGGAGCTTGGCTCATTAAGTGATGGAGGCAATGAATCTATCTTGGGGAAGCCACTGACATCGAATTGAGAGCAAATGCCGCAACCGACAGCAATTTTTGACAGGAAAAGAGCTGCACATAGTGCAGCAGGAACTTGAGGACTTGGTCTTTTTTGTGCCTCGAGGTCTAGGATGATCACATTCTCACTATAATAAAGGCTTTGCATAGATTGAGCCAAGTTAGGCCAAACCAAACCGTGATCCAAAAGCTTAGTTGAGCTAATTTGAGCAGGCTTGATCAGGAACCAAAAGCCCAAATGGATTGGCACTAACCTAACTATGATGCAACATGACTCATTGGACCTGACATAGCTTGGTCTCATTTCCAGCCTTGCAACAACAGAAATTTAATGCCAAAATAAACAACTTAATACAGTAACTCCTCTAAAAAAAAAACACTAGTAATTCTAAATTTAATTCAATCTTTACTTAAATATTTAACTTGGCATTTGCATAAGCACGATTGCATGACAACAACAAAAGCCATAATATCCCAACTACCATGGCAGGTTTATCTGCATCTGGATAGATGTGAAAGATAAGCTTCTGTCTCTGTTTTTCACTCCTTTGTCAAGCAAAGGTGTCAGTTCCTTCTTCCCATCAAGCATCAAGATGCATGAAATTAAACACAAGAAGCATAAGATATTCGTGATAATCCATAAATAGCTGATCAAGCTAATAATAAGAGGTCAAATGCATGCGTGGTTAACAAAATACAAATGTCAATGTCCACATTTTCACAGGCGAAATTATATAGAAAAGCATTACAAAAATACTTTAGCTACAGAGAGGTTATAAGTGAAACCAACACAAAATGAAATAAATAATTTTGAACATTCAGAGACAAGTATTACCAGGCACATTTGATGTATCAACTGTTTGTACTGTAGGTGGAGGAGCTGATGGAACAGCCGCTGACTGCACTTGTGATGCTTTTGTTGGGCTTGAAGGTTGTACAGGACTCATACCAGGCCTCAGAGCAAAATTGGGATTGGGAACTGGCACGAAACCCCTTGGTGCAGAGCCAGGTGCAGAGCCAGGTGCAGCAGGTTGTGCAAATCTGTGCCCAGTGGCGGCTGCTGGTTGAGATGTACCAACACCATGTGAAGCAGGAACTGGAGGTCCAGGTTGATTGACAGGATTGGCAACACCCTACAGAAAGAGCGTACAAAATTAAGATTAAACAATTGACCAAAATATGTAGCAAATGGCAAAAAACATACAGACCGGATATAGCTGAGAACCCAAGATAGGTTGCTGATAGTGTCCCACATTTCTAAGGGCTGCAGGGGTTGCAGGAACAAAGGGTTTTATTGTTGGCTGTGCTGCAGCAGCAGGTGGAGCAAAATTTTGCTGACATCAAACAAGATTATTACTGGTGGATTCATGAAAGAAAATGAAAAAAAAAAACATATTGAATAAATACTAGTACACATGCAATAAAGAGAAAATTATTAAAATATATACAGAGAAACTATTACAATGTATAACATTTGTTATGTAAATGATTTGTTGATATTAATTCAAAATAAACCTTTAATTAAAAAATCCAACCTTCAAGATCAGCCTTTTTTCTATCTTAATTTACAAATTTTTGTACTCTGGCCATGTCCCATGACCATATACCACAAGCACAACTTGCACAAATGGCTCGAAGCAGTGAGGTTTTATAAAGTCTTAGCTCAATATATTAGATAGCTGATACAACATAAAAGCTTAGTTGCTGGAAGTAGATTATAAGATGCCGGTCTGGGAATGGACAAGATCTAAAAAGATAAAGTTAGGAGGCATTGGGACAAGATCTACACATATAAATATGTATACAATTTTTTAAAGTTACTAATATGGAGCTTTTTTCACCAAAACATAAAATTAACAATAAATTCTTTTTATTATAGCTAGTATTATTGTAAATTAACTTTTTTTTCTCTTTTCCTTTTCTATTATGTTTTACACATTTTATTCCTTTTTCAAAAATAGTTTTACAGTTCTCTCCTCTCCTCTTCAATAATGCTCCAGTTGCCAGATGCCAGTTTCTTTTTCTGCAGTCTTTGAAGCTAGTAACCGTGACTCCAAAGGTTAGAAATTATGATTCCCAGAGGGATCCACTTCCTTATTGCTGGAGCATAATTCTGAAATGGATACCTAGAATTTAATACACAATCTCAAGTTCTCAACTACTCTGCATATAAATATAACCAAAATCAAAATCAGCAATTCTCACAGAATTTGCTTGGCTAAACCTCTTGGACCAATTACATACATCTGTCCATACTAACAGTAACTTTGGGGACCAAATTTACTTTTTCAGAAGTGCATTTCTGAATGCAAATTAAACTGGAACAGAAAACTTGATGTCAGGGCTGAAAAAAAGTTATTCTGAGGTCACCAAAACAACATATGACAACAGTTGGTACAGTTTAATATTAAAGAAACAGCATGAGAACACAAGCAGCAACTACCATTGGTTGCCACCAAGAAATTAAACAGGTACCTGTGGAACCTGGCTCGTCTGTGATGGGATAAACATTTGAGCTGGCTGTGCTGGTTGAAACAGCATGGGGTTGCTAAAATCAGGGAATTGTGGCTTCTGTTGCACATGTTGATATCCTCCATAAGCAGAACCAGGAGATTGCTGATAGATTTCAGCATGTGGAGCACCAGCAACATTGTGATGTGGTTGGGATACACTCTTATCCTAATTTGAACACAATTTATTTTTTGATGAGAGCCATAATCTACTCAGAAAGACATCAGTAGAATATCGAAAGGAAACAGTAAACCAATTTTACAAGATAATACAGAATATAACCTGAAAAAAGCTCTGCAATTGGTCTACAGCACCATAGCTGGAATGATCTGCACCATAATCAGATTTAGCTTGTGATGAAGTATTTTCATAAAACAGACCTTTCGGTGCCTCCCTCTCTGACAAAGAATGTAAAAAGTACAAGATTATAGTGTGTTAATATTACAGAACTAGAAATTTATCTGAATTGCATGGCTGATAAGCAACGTATAGAATGTTTAAAGCATTCTCCCTCCACCTCAAGCAGAAAGAAATGAGAATGAAAAAGAGAAAAGAAGAGCCAGAGCCAAACATTATCCACATAAATGACAAAATATATCCAGTGATTTTCAAACTGACCAGTTAAGAAGGAAATAATGATTTTCAATGGTCTAAAATGAAGAAACATAAACCCTTTATTTGTCCAATTTGCATCAAGTAATCATTATGACAAATATATCCAGTAAATACCAATGTTATATTTAGAAGAAACTGTAATAAAAACATGCATACTGTGCTTCAGCATTTACCAGCTATAGTCAATCAGCAAAGCAAGAAGCATTGTAATTGGGCTGAGGATAATACCATCATAAGAACAGGATTGAGTAAGTAGGTTGGTGGCAGGGGACATGAAGTACGGGTGGGCAATGGGAGAAGATAAATGCTCACACTCACAGTAGATCATATCCAAGAGGAAAAAGTGCCATGTTAAAGAGATATAGTTGAGAGGATGCTTGAGAGGTTAGGATTTAGGAAGACCACACATTTGATGTGGTTGAAGAAATTCTCAGAGCTCTCCAGATAAGGTAGAACCAAGGAGGAACTATCAGCAATGAATCCACAATAATCCCATATCTCGATTTTGATATCATACTGACACAGTACATTCTACTTGGCACAGGTAAATACAATCATCAGGTAGCCTCAATGCCTCTAGCTTAGTGCAGGCAAATATACCAGCAATAGTGGAAGCATCTTATGAAGGGACAAACTTATTCTAATGGTGTAAAACAAGAATATACAGTAACAAAGATTTAAGGACAATGGTTCATTTGAGTAATTTAATGCATAAAAAGGTGTGACTGATGCCTATTAGATCCAGATGAGACTGTAAAGATTTGAAGAAAAACACTATAGATGAACATAACAATGTAATAAAATGATGACCAAGACATTCTTCCATGATGTAGCAGTGAAGACACTGAGGATGAATCAGAAAAGGAGGGATTAGAAGACATGCAACATGATTCTTTTATGTCAAACAGGCTGAAATCATTCTATCAAAAGCCTCCAATTTATCCAGTGAAAACAGTTTAGATCGTGAAAGGGGGAAATGATCAAACCCATAGGACAGTAAAGTTGAACTATCTTATTATTAGACCAAAGTGGCTTGTATAAGTTTATTACCGTTTACAGAAACATGATAGTAGAACAATCATTCACAATCATCAGGAAACCAAGTTATAAGTTATTACAAAATGGCTTGCGCAAGTTTATTAATTTCCACAGATAAACATATTAGTAGCACTAAAATCATTCATAATCATCACCAAAGAAAATTATAGTTTATTTAAACTACAAAAGACAGATCTAGTAATCAATGAAGTCTCTTAGACAACCTTCAGCAGAGAGAGCAATTCGATCTCTCAAGATAGCAAGTTCATGTGAAGGTTCTTCCGATCCTAATAGTTTTAAATACTCCATTGCAGTAGTGAGAAGCCCTTGATTAGCTAGTAATTCAGCATAGTTCTCCACAAGTTTAGACAATGAAGCACTAAACCGCTTATGTCCAGTTGCAAGGGTGAGGACTATAGTCTTCTCCATTAAATCCTATGATAAGGCAAAAAAAAAACATTATTCTGCTGGTTTTCATAAGTGATAATTAAGCTTGCGATTTAATGAAGCTACCTGAAGAAGATCAATGTAAGTCCTTCCTTCACTATCAGGCTTCAGGCTGCGTGACCAAATTTCCACAGTTCTGTCAATATTTCCAGCGCAGATATAGCAGAAAGTTGCAGCAAGTGTGTTTCCTGCAGTCATAAGTCTTGAAGCCAGACTGTCACACAGAACAGTCCATTCCTCTTTCTGTGCAAACTGTTACATTGCAATGATAGCATAAATCATGAGAGTGAGGAACATAACACACATATAAATAATTGACATGGAGGCAGGAAGCCAGATGATGAGGAATGCACATCTGGCTACGAATCAATGTAAAGAAATTAATTCAGAGATTCAAGTCATTTCACATTATACCAATTTTATTCTTCTTACCTATTTCCATTTAAGTAAAGTTTAACATGGCACATACTAGAATAGAGGATGCAAGTATTTAGGAAGATAATTAAATTTTATCTACAATAAAAACAAATGATGCAGAACCCAATGAAACCCGAAAGCACAATATCTATCATCACTTAAACAGGAAATAGATCTGTTTAAACAAGATCAGCACCTTTATTACATTTTTTAAAGCATATTAACTTTTGAGACCTGCCAGTAAAGTCCATAAAAACACAGAACATCTTACAGCCTATGCATATTCAACGCTAATGTTCAGCCAAAACTCTAATTTTGAATCTAAATTAAGTTCAAGTTTTATGCCAAATTCAACAAGTCAGTTAGCCAAGCCCTAACATTTGGGTAGAAAAGATTTAATACCTAGCTAGGAAGAGCACTTTAATCTCTTCATTCTAATTTATGTTACCTTTGTAATGTTTTTGGTGGTATAGCTTTCTTCAATCAGGCTGTTTTCTTCAATGAGGCTGTCCTTACAAAAACATGTTTGGTATTCAATAGTTCCATTGTAATCAAAGACAAAGGGAAGACCAAATTCTTAGAAGCGCTAGTTTTTGATGGAAAGGCAATATCTCATCAAAGAACCCAATTATAACCAGCTTGACTATAGAAATTTCTAAAGTCTACATATAAAGTTGCCATAAAACAAAAGAAGAGTACATTGTTCTTAAAGGAACCAAATAAATATTAAAATACTTGATAACAGGAGATATACAAGGGAACAAATAGATACAGCAATGTTGGTTTGTTTAAATGAAGGAGAACTTACTGTGCAAAGAAGAGCAAGAGTTTCTTTCCATGAGTTCAGGGGTCTGGTATTAACCAGGGTAATGAGATCATTACTCACCATTGCAGATACAACCTGAAAATAACTGGCATCAAAATTAGAATACTAACCTCCAGAAAATTCTGCCCAAAGAAAGTTATGTAAAATGTGTCCCTGAACAATCCACATTAATACAACAAAGCAAAAATCTATTTGAGAAACACTTGAAAATTAATGCTTAATTAAAACATTAATACCTTTAAATAAGGTGTGAGACTATTCTTAAGATATTGATTGCGTGCACTTTCCCATAACGACGGACCACCAGCATGTGCAATAACTAATGCATCTGCCATTCTGTTTGCAGCAATGCATTGTAGAACAGCTCCCTTGTAGTCTCCAACAACTAAAGCACGTT
Organism: Musa acuminata AAA Group; assembly: GCF_036884655.1. Taxonomy (NCBI): domain Eukaryota; kingdom Viridiplantae; phylum Streptophyta; class Magnoliopsida; order Zingiberales; family Musaceae; genus Musa; species Musa acuminata. Next base: position 11,513,573 of record NC_088357.1, on the reverse strand, counting down.
GAATGCTATCATCAACTGCAGGATCACTAGTCCCTGTAGGTTCTTCAAGTTCTTTGTGAACTTCTTTCCCATTAGGAACAACACTATCTTCGTCTGTCAAAATATCCTCACTAATTTGAGGTTTGTTAAAGAACTCTTCGCCGTTGTCAATAGCAAAAAGACTGGCTTCACCTTCAACCAATGAACTGTTATCAAGATCAAGAGTTTTATCTAATAGCTTTCCAAGATTATCAGAGGTATTATCACTGCTCTCATCTGGTATAGTGAAACCGAGATGGCAAAGCAAATTAGTCCTAGCTGTTCCCTCTTCCTCAAACATAATCTTCAAAAAGCCCCATGTTTCTTTGTCATCTTCCAATCTGTTAGGAAGAGAAAACAAAATTTTAAACAAAATGTTGCCTATTAATAAGACAAGGGCCAAATTCTTTTATAAAGATGACACACATAGAATCATGTGACTTCTTTTCACATAAAGCACAAAGTGATGCTTTTTCCCCATTTTGTATTGCAGCTTCAAATTCAGTGGACCGTCTCACCAAACTTTGCTCAGTGATTAAATCATGCACATAAACCTGAAAGAAAAGAAGAAATTCAATCAGAAAGCATCAAAAGACACTTGATGACATCTTAGGTTTACCTCTGAAGAAGATGGTGGAACTCCCGGTGCTGTTTGACAAGGCCGAAATGATACAATCTTGCCACCAAAACCAAATGATACACCGGTTGGACATTTTAACCACTTTGGAGCTCTCAAACGTACTGAGAAGATAAATATTTGTGAAGCCAAAAAAATGACTCATCATATAGACCTTTACATACATATATAACAAAATAAAACAACACCAAGAATCTAATTAAGCAAACCTAATGATCCACCATAAAGTTGGAAAGCAACTAGATTCCATATTGCAGAAGGGATATAGAGGGAGTATGTTGGCCAAAACACAAAAATTAAAAGACAACTGAGTTCTGCTGTTACGCAATTAGCAGCCAAGATCAGTGATGATATGGTTCAGCTGACATCATACTTTAATGAAACAACAGGGAAGGTTGATCCTCATCTCTTTCAAACTTATATTTCTCTTTAACTGACTGGCAATATATAAAAGGTGTCTAGTGGACTAGAGCATAATGAAGCGAATTATCATGGGATCTGGAATGAATTACAAATCCTATCACCACTCCCTTCTCTAAGATAGCATCCTTATATTAATGGCAATTCTCTATGCTTCACTTTTCTCTCCGGACATCCTTACCATTCTGTCCTATATGGCAGTGAACAATGAACATTACAGCAATGGTGTTTGGCCACTGCCTAGCACCTAGCAGTACAACAAAGAACATAACCTCCGTCTCAATTCCAAAGGCACAAGTTTCTTTCTTCTCTTTCCTCCATCTTGTCTTTCCTCACCTCTCTTTTATTTTTCTTCTTTTAAGGCTATCAAATCGGCTATATTAGTCAAATTCAACCAATTATTTTTGGACTTTGTTTAATTCTATTGATTTCTCACTATAAGTCCAAGAAATCAAAGTTGGTCACAATCAGATCTCCCTTAAAATGTAACTAATATGAATCCAGTGTTTTGGCTGATATAGCAAACTATGCATGGCATAAACGGTAACAAAGCACCTTATCCTATGGTCCTACACACCATCTATCCCTGATACATCTGACACCCCATATCACCGATTGAAACTGATCCACAAAGGTAACTATGGTCTTTCTTCTTCTATCAATTTTCAGCAAATACCCTGACAAGTACTAAGAAAATAGATCTATGGAAAGATCTTCCTAGCATGAAACCAAATAAATTTCAAAAGCACCTATGCCACAACTTAAACAGACCAACTAAAGTTCCATATTATGGCTTATAATTTTCATTTCATGAAAGACTTTGCAACCAACCTTTTGAAACAAATGTGGGCAACAAACAAGCAATATATCTATCTTCTAAGAGCTAGATGCTATGCAGTTACATAAAACTTAAAAGAATAAGATATAATAAGAAAATACAAATTATGAAATTTGCCATATTTATCCCATATATTAAACTAATTGTTGCTCAATTCAGAGTCTTTTAAGTTTTAACAACTTTGATTACCAATTTTACAATGAGAAGAAAAGGAATAAGAAGACAAAGTGAAACAAAGAGAAAGTGGTAAAGTGGTAACATAAATGAGCATAAAGTACCTATCATCATCTATTCTCTGGTGGCCTACTGTCAATATAGGTCGCTTGCCCAATCTCAACACATGTTTGTTTCTTTTCTCCCACTTTTCATTGTATTGCACAAGATTTATTGCCTTAGTTCACAAATGAGTGATACTATATGAGTGGTCTACACAATAGGCTGTTTTAGAGCATTTTGATGAAATCAAAGGACCATGTATCTAATAAAAATGAGGAACAAAGTCACCACTAAAATCATGTTAAAACTACATTTCAAAAATATTGGATCCGACTATTCTCTAAAACCTGCCTAAAGAGAAATCTAAAAAAAATCCTAGTGAAATAGGACTTGTAAAAACTCTTAACATGAAAATACACTGCAAAAAATCTTTAATATATCAACAAATATAAAGTTTATCCAAGAATCACACAATATTGAAAATGTTTCTACATCAGTGCTAACTAGACTCAAACTTGACTTTAGACTCAAACCGCCAACATCATTGGCTTCTGATATGTGACACCCACCTTCTAGATTGCTTATTGCAATTATGAAGAAGATCTTTTGCATTCAATATCTCATGGCATACCAATTAACAATTATCTAGTTAATTTGGAGGAATCAGTTTTGAACCAAAATCATCAAGGAAATTGAATTACACATTGATAACAGGTTCAATTTTCTCCAGTGGCACCAGTAGGTTGCTCAAACATTGATCAAAGAACACATTCAAAGGTTTCAATTTCATGTATGGCTAACTCTGCACATCTTTGTTAATCTTGGTGACAAGAAATGGGATTTGGTCTTCAATTGTTATCTCTTCTTTGTTTATTCTTCATTCTTAACGCAAGTTCCTTTGATACTCTAGATGTACTATGCCGTCTAGATTGCACTTCTTTATTGCATTTATGAAGAAGATCTTCTTCATTCAATATCTCATGGCATACCAATTAACAATTATCCAGTTAACTTGGAGGAATCAGTTTTGAACCAAAATCATCAAGGAAATTGAATTACACATTGATAACAGGTTCAATTTTCTCCAGTGGCACCAGTAGGTTGCTCAAACATTGATCAAAGAACACATTCAAAGGTTTCAATTTCATGTATGGCTAACTCTGCACATCTTTGTTAATCTTGGTGACTAGAAATGGGATTTGGTCTTCAATTGTTATCTCTTCTTTGTTTATTCTTCATTCTTAACCATGCAAGTTCCTTTGATACTCTAGATGTACTATGCAGTCTAGATTATACTTGTGGACTAATCGATGCCTTAACCACTGTCTCTTCATCTATTGCATATCCAAAAAATTTGTTTCAATATGAAATTCTTCATGACCAAACTCCACCTTTGCTTCCACTTCAAATTCCAAATCTCTAAATTCAGAATCTCTCGCCATGCTCAACTCTTCTCATATTGCAGCACTTTCTGGTTCTTCTTGATTTATTTCTTCAACAGCACCCATCTCTTCTTGTTTGATTTTATTTTTGTTTACTTCGCCACCTCCTTGACTTCTACAAATTTGCAACAAATTAGAATTATCAAAGGCCAGAAATTTTCATCCAGATTTTGAAACACAGCAGAATTCTGCTTTTATTCATAGTTGTACTCCTTGCTCATATTAGTATCACTCCAACATGCAGTAGCACTGCTGTAATTTCTCATATAAGGACTGGTTTGTTAAACAAACTTTGTTTGGATACCATTTGAAGCAGCAGAGAACCCCATATCTTATAGAAATGAAGATCCAAAACTCGCTATGGAGAGCATTCTTCATAATTGCATGCATGTCTAATGTAAGAATCACATTCCAAATGGCAGGTTCAAATTGGAAGCCTAACTTGAAAGATAACTCTATTTACCCCTTATAATATAGCAAGTAAAAGGCACAATTATTCAAAAACATGAATAAAAATAAAAATTCTACTAGACTTCACAAGCTATACTCAAACATGACATAAATGCAAACCTAGCAGGTGTCAGTTACTGAAGAAAACTTGATCCAGTTTTGAACTAAACAGCCAAACGTGACAAGTCATTGATATTGTATAGAGAACATTTTTCAGTGCAACTGAGTATGCATTCATGATCTATCTTCCAGAATCCCTTTTGTGAAGAAAGGTGTCAAGAAGCAGGAATGGAAAAACAACAGTGGTTAGAAAAGCTACCATACCGGGAGTACCAAATTCACCACCTACAGCAGCATACCTACTGCAAGCCTGCAGTAAGAATGATATTGTTTAATTTCTACTCCACAAAGACAACAAGCTAACAGAGGAAATATTTCTGACTAAAAATTAAGTGCTATATTCAGGTGATCAAAGATGTTATGTAACAGGCATTTGGCTTTCATCCATATACCAAACAGAATATCATAAAATGAAGCTAGAAAACAATGACTTAACAATGCATCATTTGGAACACAACGCATTAATGTTTTCCATGGTCACATGAAGGCAACAACAAGATACTGCTAAACATAGGAAAACATAGTTAAATTTTGCTAATCTTAGACTTATTTTGCACAAATTTTGATTTGGTGAGTCCGGAAAAACAACGATGCACAATGAATTTCTACTGTAAGAAACATGTCCTAGCTCCCAATTAGCATAATTAAAAATTACAACAGTTAATTATCCCACTTGACAATAATCACTCTGTTCTCATATGAAATTTTGACTATATTAAATCTCTGGCATTATTGTTATCAGATCACAAATTATCTAACAAAATGTTTGACAACATATTAGATAAATTTTATTATAGTAACATTGTAAAATATTTACACTGAGTCTTGGCCATTTAATCAAAAAAACCTATCCCATCAACAAGCAGAATGCAACGTTGAGGTAAGAGTCTAAGGTCTCCTTAACTGATTTTCAGCTCATACACATGCAGAGTAGAAACAGACAGAACAGACAACAATTTGAAAATATAAAGGGAGAAATCTTAGTATCTTATATAAAAGTGTTTGAATAATGGCTGGACATGATGGTGGTTAGTAAGGCATTAGAGAAAGAAGTAGAAAGATGCAAACCAAGAAAAAACAACTTAAGGACCTGAAAGCCACATTCAGTCATACAAAAATCAAATAAGACTTTTTCCACAGCATGTGGAGACTACATTATACTAGCATGATTAAGTGAGAAGAATAAAACAGTTTTTGTGATTCAACTGGCAGGGCTAAGCTTCTGTTCCATCTTAGACCGACTACCATCACAAGTAAACTCAACTCCTGTATTATATCAAACAAGATTATTATACTGCTGGATGAAAAAATATAGCAAGTAGATAAAAAAAAAAGAACAAAAAAGGCCAACTAGCACAAAGGCAACTCAAATTCAAACATAATTAAGATTTAGACTGACTCAACCATGTGTCCTGGTCAAAATATAGGTAATTTAACCCTTTGAACAGATTCAGACTGCATTAATTAATTTCCATTACTATGTTGTGGGTTGCCTAAAGATTTGTGGCCCATTGGAGCATTGGGATAGTGTTAGGCCAAGTAAAGGATAATATAAAGGAACAATTAGGCAAGGATGGGAATGAAATTGATAAAGGACCAAAAATAAAGGTAGAAGAGATACTGGTGAGAGCAATATTCTCTTTACTGTAGAACTCATCGATTAAATTGAATACCATTTAATGCTTCAGTCTGGTTGGCCTTTAAGTGTGTCCTTAGTTTTTTGCTACCACATATATAAGTAGCAGCATTAATGCAACACAACCTGTCATCAACAGGCTATCTGAGGCCCTTTAATAAGATCTAATTCATATCATAAAATGAGTCAATTTAGGTTTAGGTTGAGTTCTACTGAGTCTAGGATAAAGTTGTTTTGTTTCTGTTCCTTAAATAGCGATATTTTCCTAATTTTCCTATTGTAACTAACACTCCTGATTTAATGTGCTTTGAACCAACTGTAGATTAGGAAGGACTTTGTAAGAGTTGTAAGCAATCTCAGATTGTATGACAATAAAACAATATGTTGCAGTGTTATCAACAGCACTGGCGCTAGGCTCTAAAAGGTACCAAGGTTCCACGATATCCTAGGCGCTAGGTGCTCACTTGAGCGAAACTAGACAGTAGACACTTACCAAAATAAAAATAAAAAAAAAATAATCAATGAATTGTTGCAAGTAACACATTTGCAAACAATAGTATCATATTGGCCTTCTCTACTGAGTACTTTCATTCACTAGGCTATCCGAGGCCCTTTAATAAGATCTAATTCATATCATAAAATGAGTCAATTTAGGTTTAGGTTGAGTTCTACTGAGTCTAGGATAAAGTTGTTTCGTTTTTGTTCCTTAAATAGCGATATTTTCCTAATTTTCCTATTGTAACTTACACTCCTGATTTAATGTGCTTTGAACCAACTGTAGATTAGGAAGGACTTTGTAAGAGTTGTAAGCAATCTCAGATTGTATGACAATAAAACTATATGTTGCAGTGTTATCAACAGCACTGGCGCTAGGCTCTAAAAGGTACCAAGGTTCCAAGATATCCTAGGTGTTAGGTGCTCACTTGAGCGAAACTAGACAGTAGACACTTACCAAAAATATATATATATATATATATATAATCAATGAATTGTTGCAAGTAACACATTTGCAAACAATAGTATCATATTGGCTTTCTCTACTGAGTACTTTCATTCACTAGTCAATCCATCGCCTTCTATAACTATGAAATTTTGCATTAATTCTTGCCTAATTTCAGATATTTGGTTTTGCCATAATAAATCTGGAATTCAGGATTATCTCTAATGAATGAACCAAATGGTCAATGAACAACCCTGGTGGCTTATATGTAGAAAACTATGTGTTGTCAAAATGGATAAACGAATACATTGAGCACTGAGCAGAGATGAGAATGAGAATTCAAGCAATGATAGAAAAAAGGAAAAAGGAATAAGCTTAAAAGTAAGTACCCAAATTCAAATCCTTTTAAAGAATAGTCATCTCTCATTTTAACTAATATTATGAGAAGGAAAAGAGCAGCAATAGTGTTGTCCCCAATGAATTCATGAGATAATAAACCAAATATACTAGAACAAAAAAAGTTCAAACTTTGACTCTCGTCTTGGTGGTGAAAGTGCATGTGAATATGCTGCCAACAGAAACAAAGAACAGAGGAAAAAAATGGTAGAAAGTGGAGATGCAGAGGGAGCTAGAGAGCCAAATACTCTCTACACTGTCTCTATAACAGGCGGAGGAGATGGATGTTAGCCTTGGGCCAGGGAAGTTGGGTCACAACCATAGGACAAGAGGCAGGAAGCTCCGGAGGAGTGTAGGCCGGGTTGTAGCCGTCAGGATGTGGTTGAGCCGCAACCATTGGAAGAAGCAGAATGCCACATGCAGAGGGGTCAAAGTAGGGTTTTAATGACAAACAAAGTCGCTTTGTGTCCATGCACGCAGGACGGGGGACAGGGGGAATATGCAATAAATGTGTTATTGCCTACTCAATTGAATAGAACCACTTTGTTTTATTCAGTTCAATCTCAAGTACGACTTGGTCCAATCAAATCAGCTAATGCATTTGGTGCAAGTTTGGGTTAGCCCAAGATGCAGCATTGCTTAGGCTGGGCAAGACAAGCGCGTGCTACCCAATGCCCAAGCTTAGGCATCCACCTAGGCGGAGCCATTCAAAGTTCACTTGCCCAGATCTGTTCGAGGTGCTTGGGCCTTGCCTCGCCAAGTCCAGGCCCCCTAATGACTTCACTGATATATTGAACAAAAAGAGGACTAATTTTGATCAATGCTTTACATCTTTTTTTCAAGTCACAGTTAGAATAGGACCATAGGGAAATTGATGTGATATATAAAACATATTCAACCCTCTTTATATATATACACACACACACACACATACTCTTATCACTCTCTTTTCTCTTCATTATTTCTATCTGATCAAAAGAATACAGCAGAGACTCTTTCCCCTTCTATCACATAAGTACTAGTTGCTTTGTACTTGTTTATTGAACATCAATCACAACAGACACTATCTACTATGACCTAATCATTCCTAAATTGAAGAAGCCTTGATGTGCAAACGGGTACTGAATTTCTGATGCAACATTAAGCATCCTCTCAATACTTGTTAAGGCTGATCAAACCCAAAACTGACACAGAAGACTTATATGGCAGCATGGCCTTTGTTAGCAAGAAAGGACCAACTAAAAGATAGCAATTAGGATATATACAATAAATCCATGAGGAACAGGAGGATAGTTTCAGAAATTATCAGGTAGAAGCGGGAAGAAACACAATAGAAGAACAAAATACCTGAATAACCTACCAAGTGAAAGACCTTTAATTGCAAGAGGTTTCATACAGTACATGATCCTGATAAGAACAACAGAAGAACTGCAGCTCCTATATCATTTCCTTTCCACACAACTCCCTTTCAGCATTTAGAAATCCTTTAGTGACTCTCAAGTTGAAGATAAGGCTCAGCAACAGTTATGGCGGTTCATTGAGCTTCTTTAATCTCATTGTAATATGCTAAATAACTCCAAAGTCAATTAAACTTGATCCATGGATCTAAACCCAATCAAAGGAGACGTTCCCTTCAGAAAAGAATAATTTTACCTGCTAATATTGAACTCAACCTAGTCCACCGACTGAGTAGATCCCAGACCTTTCATCAGGATCAAGCTTCATAAAGAGGCTCCATTTTACGAGGAACTTACCAAAGTTTCTACAACACAACCATTGCCTCAAAACTTAAAAGTTTAAACATACAAAGTTGTGGTATCCACAACAACCATTGTTGAACATACTGTTGTGCCAGTACTTTTGTGACCTGTACCACATCAATCATCTCTAATTCATAAGACATTTTTTATTATTTATTTGTTTTGCTTTCTTCCAAATAAAGATAATCATCATCACAACAAAATGAAACTTAAAAGAATCATAAGAATTTTCTGAACAGGGGGAATGCATGTGGCGCAACAACGGTGAACAAACTAAAAGTTACATGTTAGGTGCTTTTACCTCTATATTGTATATTCCCACTTTAACATCAAAGGAAGATGCTGATATGACTCCTGGAATTTTGGGGTACCAATGAACATCAAAGTTCCAGTTGGTGCTGGCTGGCAATTCACATACTACCTGAAAAACAACAAAAGGAAGTAAAGAAATAAACAGTAGCTAATATTAGAAATTGATAAACAGTAACTCTATTGAGCATGGGTCTATCACATAAATTATTGAGAAATTAATTGCTTGTGTACCTCCCCAGAAATTGTATCCCAGCAAATTGTTCTATTATCTTTGGCACAGGTAAGCAAAAATGAACTGTCGTAGGGGCACCATGACATAGCAATTACACCTGATTAACACAAAAAAACTCAATGAAAGAGAAAACAAGATTGATATTCATCTAAATTCCTGTAAATGTCAGGTAAGAAATAGAAACATAGTGCAAAAGAACTTGTTAAGGACTTGAATCACCAAAGGAAAGCATAATACAACCACAATAAAAGAAAGGCACACACATCGACATGTTTGTGTGTATAAGGTTCACATTTTAAATTATGGTTACAAAGTGCTATAGGCCTATGGAATGCATCATAAAGAAAAACAAGAAGCATCAAAGATATCTAAATGATTGAAGGATCATTAGACATTCTCCAATATGTAAAATACACCATTTTATGTATCTATAGGAAATATACGATAGACTAACAAATCGTTCAATTTTAATAATAAATGCTACCCAAAAAGATGACTGCCCAACCTCCATGTTTGTGTTCAACATTTCAGCACTGGGTCAGATCAGGCCATATAGATTAAACAAACGTAGAAAACTTCTTAGGATATGGCTATAGATATAGCAAACTTCATATTCATCTTAAAAGGTGTCATCATGAAATTTGAGCCTTTTACTCCTATTTTATTCCATTGTCGTTCCAGTGCCATCAACTGTTATAGAAAACTTGATTTTAATCCTAAAATACATCTAGCTGTCCTCAATGCCTTAACCCCTTTTACTCTAATTTCACTCCATTGTCTTTCCAATGACATCAAATATCATTACTACAGGGATATACTATGGGCAGTACATTGGATTAATTATTGATCCCTGTTTTTTTGTTCTCAATCTAATTTTGCTTTAGCATAGGATTTGGGGGCTCTATCTTCCCTTTGACTTGATTGGCTCTCTACTTTTAGGTTACCATTGCAACATACACAATAGAAATTCAAAACCATGTTGTACAAAAAATTCTTCACCTGTGATCAATGCAAAGGCTACTGTTCAACTCTCAAATTAGATGAACCTGATAAATGATGTCATAAAGAACATTTCAAAAACCTAGTAAAACACAAGCATAATTATATGCTCCACATAATAACCATTTACAGTAATCCTAAGATTAACCAACAATTCATTCTTCACATAACCCTAATTACTCAATATAACTCAAAAATCTCTTCAATCTGGGAAAATCAATATCCAATCAATATATCTACCTCTAAAAAATTATGAAGCATACCCTCATTTACTGTGAATCAAAAGGCTTTTGATCACATTAGTTTCTCATAAGAATTGTTGAATCAGTAATGTGTTTCTAGGAACCAATTTCCTACCAAACATTATAGACTGATCCAGCGATTTAAAAAGGCGCTCAGGCGCTCGGGCGAGGCGAGGCGAGGCCCGAGCGCCTCGCTAATCTTCCAAGCGACGCGCTTCAAAGAGGCGCCGCCTGGGCTCTCGCCCGAGCTCAGGCGCTGGGCGCTTCAGGCGAGCGCCTGGGTTAACCAAGGCGACCGAACCAGGATTTTAGTCTGGTTTGGTCCTGGTTCGGTCTCCGGTGGTTAGTTGGTTCAATCGAACCAACTAAAACCGATATCAGTGATAACCCAACCCTAACCCTCGTTGCCACTGTCGCTCCCGATCCCAATCCTGATCTTGCAAATGCTGTCGCCCGCGCCTCCTGCTGCTCGCCGCTCCTGCTCCTGCTCCCGCTGCTCGCCGCTGTCGCTGCCTCCTTACACTCCGTTGCCGCTGCCGCTTCCTCTTTTCTCAATCAGTAGGCTCAGCACCCCCTTACACTTCCTTCTTCTCCTTCTGTTAACAGTATACTATTAATATTGTTAGGATTATTTGAAATTATTAATTTTCAATACTGTTAATAGATTTTCTTAATTTAATAACATATTTTAATTTAAAATTTTAAATAAATATATTTATTAATTATATTATATATTTTTATATTTTAGCGCCTCGCTTCGATCGGGCGAGCGCCTAGTGCCTCGGGCGTTTTTGGACCTTGGCGCCTTTTAGAGCCTAGCGCTTTTTAAATCACTGGACTGATCTACATAAATTTTTAGGTTATCATGTATTGCATACAAGTCATGCACTAGTTAGTACTCTCTAATATTTCACCATAATGAAATTAAATTGTGGGATAGAGATATTAATAATGGCCTCTAATTAAATATAATTAATTTTAGTTAAAAGGAAAAACTGAAAGTTGCTAATATATAGCTCAGTAGTAACCTATAAAAGTACTTTAAGAGGATTCATCTGTATTGATCACACAAGTTGGTGGTTACAAATGGGTGACAGAACACTGTTAGTTTCATGAATTTATTAAAAGAAAAATCATGTCATAAAATAAGCAAAAGAAAACAGATGGCAGGCTCAATAACAAAGGTTGGTAATACGACCTTTTGTATGCCCCACAAACTCTCTTACCGGCGATATTGTTTTCCTTACATCCCAAACCTGTGAATGGAGATGACAAAAGTTAATGGTGCCAAAATACAAGCAAGCTAGGCAATACCCTATGGATTTCTAATGCACTTTAAAAAGAAACAATAATAAACAATCGGACATAAAATCTTTCTGTATGTTTCAATTAATTACATATAAGACAATAGTTTTCATCTAAACAAAAAACTAAGCTGGACTGAACAAATGTGTAAAAGAGATTAAATCATAAAAACATGGCACATTACTCTAAGAGCAGGTGAATTGTCATCATCCGAAGCAATAATCAACTGGGTAGAAACATCAGGGTTCCATTGCAAGATAGAACACCTCCTTCTATTCGAATCTGCGAAACTGTTTGAAAATAGAAGCCATTCCTGGATCAGATTAGCATCAGACGATACTGCACAATGTTTGGTAAAGTTCCAAGGATAATTATGAACAAAAGACTTGCCTTGTAACAGGTTTCTGCTGCCGTAGATCCCAAACAACTGGAATGGTACTCAGATGATAAGAAATTCTGAGCAACATGATACCTTTATATGAGGTACAAGTGAATAAGATTAAAGAAAAGAAAATTTAAGCACCTGTTATCCCATTGTAAGAAGTGGATGATAATATATGTTGAAACTTCGGGTTCCATGAAACAAAGGAAACTTCAGTTTGTGCTCCAGAACCAGCACTCTGTTACATAAAATACAACTTCAAACTCTCCACAAAATGTTGGTCTTTTTATTAATCTAAGTCAGATTAAAATAGAATTCTTTAGGATTGTAAACAATCACCTATGTCATCAGCGCTACACAAGAATTGATTAAATATTAGTCTATTTCTTACTTCAAAGAACCAGAGAGAAACCAACATGACAAAAAAGTAACATGAATTCATCAACAAAAATTGCTGAGACACAAAACCAGTGTTCAATTGGCAAAGGGACAAAAAAATATGGAAATGTAAGCGACTTATATTTTAATAATAGCCTCTCGAGATTAAGAAAATTTTAGTAATAGCCTCTCAAGATTAAGAAAAAAACTCCATTGCCAATCCTCCATCCCAACTTTAATATAAATCCTCACATTCTGTGCGTCGAGCATGATCTACAACAGCATGTAAGATCAAGTTATTACAACAAAAATTAAAGATCAGTAAAAGGGAGAAAAGAATTGTGATGTAACTTGAATACACTGTAAACATGAATTATAGCTTTCAGTTACATGCTTGGAATAAGATCATCCTTCTAGCCAACTAGTTTTTAGCATAAACAAATAATGCTTTTACTTTGTGCATCAGAAAAAGAACATCTTGGAAAAACAATGGTGGTCAACAATGTGTAGTTCTCAATCATTCGCCACGCACATGAAGGTTTGATCTTGTCTATCCAACAGCAATCCATTTCTATTTAATTTACTAAATCACCATTGTTGTCAAAAGTGCTAGGTGGTGTACACTGTACGCATCAACGTCCATTATTGCTTAAGAACCAAGGCACTTGGTTGAGCAAAGCAAGACACTTATCTTACAAAAGCAAGGACTGAAGCTAACTAGAGAGAAAGGAAAGAAGAGGAGGGAGGGAAGAAAAGATAGAAGAGTGGGCAATAGGGGTGGTTGTTGGCCATGGAGAGAGGAGATAGAAGAAGAGGGGAGAAAGAAGAGAATAGAGGGTGGCAAGCAGCGAGCACTGCCAGAGAGGCATCCCAGTTAAAGATGCTTTGTCCAAGGCCCATTGAGTCACTTAGGCCTCGCCTAGGGGAGGCCTCTTGGCATCGTTTATGACCACAATAAAGAAGCCTACTTAGATCAGTGTCTCTTCATTCTACCCATTTCATGTAATTTGTTTGATTATTGACACGGGAGTGTCTAATTTGCTACAATTTGCTCATATGGACCTTGTTGATGATATGGTATTTTTTTCAGTCAACAATGTTGCCTCATAATCTTCAACTCAGCCCACTCAAATATGATAGCTCATCAGCATATTCCCTGCACAAAGTTAAAGCTGTTTCAAGGTGCTTTTCTTCATGACCAAGGAATACATTAAAGGAGTTGATTAGCAGCTATAAAACACTTAATTTCGAAATTCCCTATGCATTAATGGTTGTTTCATGCACTAGTACTTATTTTGGTGTTTAGGGCTTAGAAACGACTTTAGAAACTGATGATATTGGCAGAAGCTCTCTTGGAGTACTCTCTTAAACTCTGTATCTCTTGGATACATCCTTGAATGGTGAGTCTTTTGCTTTCAGTTCTATATCCTTGTTTATTATCCTTAGGGTGGTGATCTTTTTGTATCCCTTTATGATTTTAAACTTGATGGTGAGCTATTTTTCGTTTTTATCAAAGTTGCTTCGTGAATTCGCTCTTTTTTTGTCACTCATTCTAGCAAATACAATTGTACTGTCAACGTTTCTTCGTGTGTTCGTTCCTTTTCTATACGGAAAACTCATTCTAGCAAATACGATTGTACTATTGACTTTTCTTGTGAGTTTGTTCATTTTCTATCCGAAAAAACTGTGCCATCAATTTTCTTTCGAAATCTATTCTACTTTACCCCTCATTCTGCATCACCGGTATCAATTTTCATAGACAAACACATTCGAAATATCTCATTCTTGTTCATCTCAGTTTAAAAAAATGTCAGAAAGCTTAAATATGGCGTAGATATTAAGTACTAAACATGTGGGATGTCTAATTATGTAATTTCAAGTCCATATTAGAGATAGATATTAAGTAGCAACATAAGAAAGACATGATGATAGTGATCATGAAGAATGTGAAATTAATAAAAAAATGTGATCATTGATTTTTTTTTCCCCTACTGAGTGCAAGTAATTTACTCAACTTAATGGTCAATTACATTTTAGAATAAAAAATAAGATGACAAATATATCCAAGAAATTTTTGCTAGAAAAAAATACAGTAAGTCTCAAACCAAGTTTGACTGCATGAATATAAATGTGTAGGCATAAAATCTATTGATCAGTTGTTGGATGGATGCCTATTCCATGAAACAAAGGAATGACCGGGGTATTGCCTTTTTTTTCCTTAAAGTTTGATGCTTTAAAAATTAGTGAAGTGATTCCTATTTTTTTGGTACAAAACTATAACTACCACAAAACTGCAATTGCATATTGAAGACACTGCACTGTAAATAATGTATTATAATAGGTCGGGGGAAATATTTCTATCATGTGAAAACGAAGAATTAACTATCAGATCAATCATATCTGCATGTGCATCATCACCAGAATTTTCAAGAATTCCCATTCAGATAATTCTCTTCCTTCTATATCAGAAGTGAGATGCAATAATGCAAAATTATGGATTATTGAATCTTCCTTACTGCATGACAAGTCAGAAGAAAGTACAATTACATTACTATAGACCTGATTATTCCCACAAATGATAAAGATAACAAGATTTTTTACAGAGTCTATGTCGTACTAGCATATTGACATTTGCATTATCTATTTAATAGTACATAACTTCAATGCATGTATCATGGCCCTTTTTATTATATGATTCACCTAAATAACTGAGGAACTGAAAGATTGCTTAGCATATGTACAAGCATTTTATCTCTACTAAGGGCAACAGCCCGAGATACAAATCAAAGCATAATTAAAGAGCCTTTAAAATGTATAAATCTGAAAAATATGAAAACGTTATATTACAATACAGATATATGTATTTCAGTTATTAGATTGTGCTTAGTAAGCACCATCAGTTCTTGCTGAAAGTTACTCTATTCAGATGCCTCTATACCTTAAGAGATGGAAAATGATTTGGTTCTGAAGGCTTTGCCAGATCCCAGATGCAAAGCTCCCCTTCATCAGCCCCAGAAGCAAGTAGATTTGATGAGAGCACGCTGAACTCCAAACCACGAACCTGATAAAAGAAAACACCAGTCAGCCAAATGCATCAACATGGAACGATAGAACTAGATCCTCAACTTGAAGAATCCAAATAGATACGGAATGATAATTACCGGTCCCACGTGCTTCTCAAGCTTCGCAACAAGCGCAGCATTTTGATCATCCGAACTGCAAACAAGATACAGATTTCTCATAACTACTACTCCTAAAGCCGTGAAATTTTTTGCTCTACTGAGATCGATCTACTCATGCATAAGCAAGAGGACGAAATTTCATATCAAATATCAATAATTAAGACCTTCACAAAGATCCGGCTTTCGAGAAATTGAATAGAACAAAAGAGGAATGTAAACTCAAGGCACCTGATCATCTTGAGGGGATTCCAGATACCGATGCTGCCATCACTGAGGCCTCCGGCGACGAGGCCGAGGGCGTACTCCTCGGAGGCGGATCCCGGCTGCTTCCCCCAAGAGAGGCGGTTGAAGCGCTCGGCACTGGGGCAGGCGCCGGCGACGGGGAGATCGTGGGCGTCAGACTGGAAGTCGAGCTTAAAGATCTCGAGATTGGCCGTGGAGCTGAAGGAGAGATCGACGGCGCCCGCCATGGTGCCGGCGGCGAGGTAGGGCGCGTCGGGCGCGAAGGCGACAAGCGCCGACCGCGAGGCACTCTTGATGCAGGCCATGGGATCGCGCGGGCGGGGGGCCCTAGATCGAGTGCTGATCTCCTACGGGAAGAAAGGAACGGGATCGCAGATCCGACGCGCTTCTTCAATCTCTCGCCTTCGGTTATGGGAGATGGGGAAGAGGAGAGCAGCGGACCAGGGAAGTGACTCACGTTTTATCTGGACGGTCACGACGTCATCAAATTCACGGCACGATCTTTGAAGACTGACATGGAGCCAGAGTTCCTGAACCGGGTCAGGTCCTACGGTCCGGTTCACCACCAAACCGGGTTGAGTCCGGTTATCTGTAAGCTCCGGCAACTCGAAGCTACCATGAACGTGTCCATTTTGGGTTCCCTATGAGTTCGTTGGCTCAACAAAAATACTTGGTCGTTGTCGGAACTATCAAACTAGATCCTTTTCAATGTTATGTCGAGTCATATCACTGACTACTACTAGTTTTTAACATGTTTGTCAATGAGAATATAACTGGTTTAAAAAAATTACCATACCCATACCTTGAATCCTCTAAATATTAGAGATGAATCAGAACAAATCGAGTCGGCTTGGATTGTGATAAGGTCAAAGTTGTTGTCAGTTCGATTCGATGAAATTAATTCGACCCAACTTGTTTTTCGAGTAATATGTTGTAGCAATCATACCATTCTATCTAACCATACAATCGCAGAGGATGTACAAATAAGAAAATCTATGACTAAACTACAGAAATGAGATAAGTAGAGGATGTATATTTATTTAATAAAAAACAACAAATAATAAGGTGTTGTAGCATTTAAGGTGGATAAAAATTTAAATTAACTCAAAAGGAGCACATGGATATTCTATCATTAACTTCTGATTTAAGAAGAGAAATGAGTTTGCTTCTTTGACGGGCACAGATTTTGGGAGCATAGAGTACAAGAAAAGCTGCCAATTTGGGAGCTGTTCCATCTTATTTCTAAGAACAAGATCAAGCTAATATAACTCTAATAACACCAAGCTTCACCTGCGAACAGCAAATGCAAGATGGGTTACATTACTATAGTCATTGTTCGCCGGAGACAAAACTCCAGATGAATGAATGATTCACATGATTTGTGTCAGCTACTGCTCTGCCGTGGTGAGACTATGGGCTTGCTTAAGTTTGTGCTGATACAACAGTACAAGGCAATCCTTTTCATGTTATTTGCTCAACATCTTTCTCCAAAGAAGCAATCCTGGTGGCTGCTTCCATTGTGAAACAATTCCATTGTAAAACTGAACTCTTTCTTTGAGTCCTGTGTTCATAACCATCTCTTTGTTACCTTCCCGGATGGACGGGCTCTTGGCGGGCTCCTTGCAGTTTGGAGATTCTTTGAACCTAAGAAGGAATCAATGTCAGACTGAATCTCCATATGAGAGCATATTAAAAGAAACATTGTACTGATCAAGGATTTAAATTTTGGTTCAACAGCAAAAAATATACAGTGTGTGATAGAGTTGTCTTTAGAATTGCATGTGGTAGAGCGAGCATCAACATATGGATCAGATGTGATTGACCTAAGGTCATAAAAGCAGAATAAGAAGAATGAGAAGGATTGTACAGGCCTGAAGGTAAAGAAGAATGATGACATGTTTTTGTCATCACGATTTGCTATTGTATTGGGTACATAAATTAAGATGATTGCATGAGAAGTTGCTAAGGTTTACATTTCTGCAAGGTTGAAATTAAAAAGCAACTCAAGAGGATGGTGTTTCTACAGTCTGAACCGCTAGACACGAGAAAAAAAATCTCTCTCGATGCTGAAGAAACATTTCTGCATGATGTGAACTCATTGTTTGCACCACATGAATTGCCATTTTGCTAGTTATATAAAAGATGGAATTGAAAAAGAAGAAAATAGATTTCTACTCACCTGAATCAACTGATTTTCCACCAAGTGATGATCTCCTTGATGCACTCAAACCTAATGTTTCTAGGTTAGTCAAAGATTGTCTCCTCCTTAACCTGGCATCTGCAGTAACTGGTGACTTTTCGTTGATGTCAGTGTTCCTGACAAATTTTGAAGATACTGTTTCTGTTTGACATTGATTGTTCCTGAACAAAAAATTAAAATAAAATAAAAACACACAAATCATAATATTGATGCTGCATAAAGAGCACTCACTTCCCAATCTACTCATAAAAATAGGTTGATCAGTTATGGTAGAAATGTTATGTGTGATCAGGTTACCTTCTCTCAGAACCATTTATTAGTCTGCCAAGGCTCTGCAAGGATTTTCTTATGTGAGATCCTTTACTGATAGCACCTTTATTGGAATCTCTGGTGTCTAACTTGGTGACTGAATTGATCTTATTTGGTGTGGCCTCATCCAATTTTCTGGTTTGGTTAAGTGAATCTTTGTCAAGTGTACAACTGCTCGCGATCCTTGGCAGCCTACTCTGTGTATATGTATTACAAGTACTTGGGGAAGATTGTTGGAAATACTTGGTACCAGCTACAAAGTTCTCACTGTTCAAGCTTGCGTTGGCTTCGGGACCGATGTTTGAACATAGCTGCAACATAGAAGAAAAAATTCATCAGAGCACTCTGGACAGAATAAATCAAATAGGAAGCCTATAGTTGAAGGCTGATGCTTACATGTGAAACTGAGCTTTCATGCTCTTTCTGATTACTTTCACAACTCAATCCTTCGGAACTTAATCTCCTGTTACAAGTCAGGGTACCATCTGTAGTGTATTTAAGTCTTGAAATGGGGGACTTCAAGACTTTGCTCTCTGGGTTGGCTGTTGTTCCAGCCTTTGGAACACTGCCATTCTCAATGCTCAGTCTTCGTGGACATAGAGGAGTATGGTCCGTCATTTGTTTTGACCTCTCTGAGACAGGTGTATTCTCTTTTAGCTTATATGGATGCATGAACTTCTCTTCCTTGATCATCAAAGCCTTGTTGAGATTATCTATCTGCAAAAACATCTACTGTTGGATGTCCTCTATGTAATGAGAATTTGGCCAGAATAAAAAAAACTTTTATAGAAAAAAAGCAGATAGCTCATATCAATATGATTTGGTTGTGTAAGTCCATCATTACCAGACTCTGTCAGAAAAATTCTGTAGTGCCCAGAAAACATGAATTAAAAGGAGCAAAGCAAATATTAGAAGAAAGGGCAACTTATGGATAACCATCATATGTCTAACCATGATGGTTTCATCATGTCTAACCATCATGTGAGTTCGAGGATCACCACAATGCAAGTTATTCACTTGGTGAACCAAAACATAAGCTAGAATTCTTCTCCAAACAGGTTGAGACTTCTGTGTTTGCAATCCATTCTAATGGTGAAGCATTGACTCTTAAGATGAATTAAAGCAACTCCAATTGCAATATTCAAAATATCTGGGTCAAGTGCAACTATCTCAATCTAGTCCAGATTGTTCAAAGCCTTATGCCTTAGAAGACTGGACAAACTGTTTCTGACTGTTCTTTTATGTCTAAATTCATATACTACTAACATCATGTATGGAGTGAGAACAAGAAAGGCTGCAAAAGTTTAATCATGGATGGTGCACAACAATCTCTCTTGCTTATACATTAGAGTCCATTTTCTTTTCTTTATTAAAAAAGAAACAAGAAAGTTAGACCATTAGTTCACTGTTATAGATTGGAATGCTTCTTTCTAATATTGATCATTACACATTAATATGGATCACTGTTAGACATTGGCACAATACTTGTTAGCCATACTGAGTATAGTTATAGATTGCTAATTCAAAATATAATTGGATAAACGACAGGCCATTCAATTATCTTACAATATTAGCAACCCATATCTAGATATTCCAATTTGAAGCCTACTAGGGTAATTGACAGATCTTAAATTATCTTACAAAATACAACCAGATCTTGTGCTTCTGGTAGAAGACAGCTGTAGTGTATCAGAACAATTTAAAACACAGAAGTGGATTTATCTACAAGCTTGGATATTAAAATCACAGTTAACTATTGCATATAAAAGTCAAGGATCATTATCTATGCCACAAGAAAATTTTAGATTAAACTAATGACGTTACACAAAATTTACCTGTTCTTTCAGATTCCGGATTTCACTGCTTTCCTTGTTTTGATGAGGAGCGCCAAGTTCAACAGTGGATGCTCTTTGTGCAAACTTAAGGGTACTAATTGTCTCTCCATGAGAATCAGATTCTGGGCTTACATGAGCAAACATTAACATCTTTGCATTTCCACCTACAACAAAATAGGAAAACAATATTTAGAATTTTAGATGACACTAATTTTTTTTTTAATGAAAGAAACAGAATATTGGTTCTGTTTATAACCTAATGAGTTCTGTAGCAGTTGTGTAAGCTTGCTATTTCTGTAAGGAATATGTGAATTCTTCTGAGCTAAGGCAGTAATAACATCTCCCAAACAAGAAAGGGACTTGTTGATATGTTGTGCCTCCTTCAGTTGGTCACCTGTGACTTCTGATTTGTCCACTCTCTCACTACCTGCAAGGTCAACTAGATGCAGGCAACTGCGTATTGTGTTGCCAGAAATGTCTTTACCATGCACATGTACTGTCAAGACACTGCATACAAGCATAAAACATCTCCTAAGATCACTATGAGTATGAATAGAAATACAACTAGGCATAAAATGAGTATCTAGCATGAAAAAAATTCTATGACAACCTGTGAGAACGGCTGCTTCTGTGGTTCATTGCAGTTGAGCTAAAGGCTCGGTTTTTCTCACCCAGTTTCATCAAGTTAAGAACATCAGCAGTAGACTGCACACCTCGAATACTAGCATTTGGAATGCTCAACCCACCATTGCCTGAGCAATTCATGATCTCTAATGTATTACTATGGTTAATCAACAAATCAAAATAACTTATGATATCTAACCAGAATCCAGTTGGAAAGAAAAAAAAATTAACATAAAAGGATATTTTGTGTTTGCTCCATCTTCTGCAAGAAGATCCCGGACTTGCTCGTTATATATTTCAACCATCTGGACATGGATATCATATTTAATATCCTCTCGAATGCTTGATATCTGAAAGAGATCATTCAGTGCCATGTGATTGATCCCCAATTCCTCACAGGATCCGTTTGATGAGCCACACTATTGCACGACACAAACACAAATGAATGGTGACCAATTTCCAGAATTATATATAAAACTTAAAGAACAGAAAAGCATAAAAATTCAAATAAGTTAATACCATGGTATATGTTTTACCAGCCCCTGTCTGCCCATAAGCAAATATGCAGACATTGTAACCATCCATGACAGATCTTATTAAAGATTGAGTTTCCTTGTATACTTCACCTGTACAGTCAGAATGTATATCAAACTTACTGTTAATCTTCATCAGAAACTTTAAGAACAGCAAAATGATGAACAAATCTAAGAACCTTACCTTGAGTAGTAGCTGGACCAAATACTTTATTGAACTGGAATATTTTGCGTGTATTTTGTGACTTGCATGGATCAAAGATCATCAAAGAACCATCATTTCCAATGTATTCTATACAACTTTTTGCTTCACATTTGAGGATTGGCCTGATCCTGCAAAACACTCGAATATTTCCTGAAGAAAGGAAGTGAGATCTTTATTGATCATATATTCTGAGAAAACAGACTACAAGGCAAATGTACCTCTTAGTTCTTGAAGAATGTTATATAAATGTCTATTTTCTTTGATTGCCTGATGATATCCAGAAGCGCCAACTGAGAGCTCATGAATCTGGATTCCTAGATGATGTGGACAGCATTTTAGAAATTGAGCAGGCAAATACTGCAAAATCTACACAGAAGTTCACACTTATGTCGATTTTCCAAATGTTGCACATAGCTTTTGGACTTCATGTGCCAATGAAGCTCAGTAAAAACTCATGTACACTAAGTGAGTGATGCTAGATTGCCCTAGAAAATATCAATGTAGGATGGCAACTATACAATGACAAGCAATCACTTTCCTACCTAGTTCTGTAAAATCATTTTGCAGTTGGGTCTGTAGGGTTATGAACTGCACTCTGGTTTCTGATAACAGAGCTTTTAATTCCTGCAAAGCAAGTGAAATGCCTCAAGAAAATTGAAAAATAGTCAAACAAGCATGCACAAAAACTAACATGTATAAGATTAATTAATGAGAACAAATCAATTTGGATGATGATTCTATAAGAAGAGACAGATAAAAAGACTGAAGAGTTTATCTGATTCTTTAATAAGTGAACTTATCTGATTCTTGGAATAGTCTATAATTATTCCATAAGTTGCAATAAAAACCTAATGGAGATTTTCTGCTCAATCTTATTACAGATAGAAGCTTATACCTATTAAACATGCAAGCATGGTTTTTTGTCCACGAGGTTTATTCTCAGCCTATTAATAAAAATTGAGATTGTGCCAACCAGTGGACTTGGGCATGGGACCACTCAAATGAAACTTTGTGAAGGTTGCACACACACCAGGACCACATGCCATTCCATCTGATTGTAGAAAAATAAGGTTATGAAACAATTGGGTGTCTAGTGTAGCTTGGTGACCTGTGCCCAGAAAACAGTAAGAGATGCTTGCAACATATGTATAATTGTTTTATTTCTTCAGTATTGTCTTCCTATCACTTTAAAACTTAGCAGAAGGTGAAATTAATTGAAAATTAAACTTTATTCACCTTGTCGATAAAATTTCAACTATCCCAATGCCCAAAGAACCACCCGATATATGAATCTCATGTATATTTCTTTAAATGTCGATGAACTAGTAACTTGTGAAGTATCATATGGGTTCAATTGACCAACAAATTATTTTTAACATACATCTCATAATGTGATCATGTTTCCTAAGAAAGATTCTTTTATCAATTAACATTTTCTAAGAAAGAGTGCTTCATCTTTGGAAATATATATGTATGTATATGTATAATTTTGACAAGATCATTTAATTCTCTTGTTTTTCCATCAGAGTGAAAATAAAATAAATGTTTACATTTAAAAACATGATAAAATAAATGAATATGCAACTTTTACTATATGTGACAGATAAAAGCATCCAACATCTTGATTTATAAGAGCACAAAGCACATGTTTACCATTAATTCCTTCTCTTGTTCTTCCAGTTTATACCAGTGATCACAATCACCTTCTCTCAAACAAAAGCTACAACACTGCAACACCAAATAAATGTTTTAGATTATCTAATTCAAGATGGTGAATTATCAATTGTTCATCATTCCAACTTGTTTTCAGTGGACCAAACTTTTCTACTATCATGAATATTATTAAGGAAATGGGTATAGGCAAGGTATCATCTTTAGATTGTCTGTCCAACATTCACTGTGTAAAAATGCAGCATGTCATTAGCAGTTTTAAAGGTAATGTAATAGTTTATTGTGTTGATTGTTACTGTCAACAAACACAAAAAGATGACATGGTATCTTGTGTATCCCTATAAGAAACATAAGGTTATTAATACAATACTGTGCTTCCATTGGCCAGATATTTTTCATTATATATCTGTTAAATCCAATGTAAAATAAGTAACACGGGTTAAACATCATATAATGTTTCTCGGTGGCTCATGCCAAAGAAAATTTTTAAACACTAAAAGTGGTGGTCCAGAGTCTCGAGACTATATATGCTCTCAGGCTGCATCTAGATGTCTATTCAGAATCATTTATGACTTGTTCCCTAAATAACTATAAATAAACTGTGAAGTATTCCACCCTTGCAATTTTAAAGTGTAGATAATGTTTATACCTTCAATTTCTCCCAAAAGGAAGCTAAAAAATCTTGGTCAAGTCATAAGTTATGATTTTACCATAGCTTATATTTAGTTGTCTAATACTAAATTTTTCTAAGCATCCCATTATGCTACTTGCAAACATGAGGATCTACTCAAAAAGCATTTAGCTTGTAGTCAAATATCCAATTCTTAAGTTTAACTAGCTGCTTTCTGAAATGACCATTTAGAATTTCAACTAAATCAATGCTGTCCTTGTGTAAAGTTGTAAATCATATTTGGTCAACTTGTTAGGAGAATAATTCTCATAGATTTCTTAACATATTTCACAAGATATGATCTCTTAAGTGACCTTATCACTTAACAACTTGAACAACATTGGAAATGCTAGCTTAATCACACAATTATTAGTTTGCTAACTTTGACAAAGTGTGTCCATAGGCAAGTGTTAACCAAAGGGAAAGATGAAGTTTAGAATTTCCTAGCAACAACCAGCATGTATTTCCACAAGAAGTATTTGGAAAGCACTATTTATGCTATTTAAGTGGTAGCAACTATATGTACTCAAAAAATGTCATATACATGACAATAGGGTTATCCAGTAATCTTAGATCATAAGCGGTGTTGGCAAAAATAAATTAAGCTTAGTAAGATATTTATTTAAATGCATGTAAGCAAGAATAATCATGCATCAACCAGAATCAGGTTTCAGTATTTCACAGGCAAGCATTGCAGCAAAACAAATCCTACTAGTATTAGGGCACATTTTCCTATCAGTTGTATCAGCAGGTTACTCGTGGCATTTATAATTTTATAAGAAAAAATTATAATATATAACCTATTGACTTTTGAAATGAGTGTTTCTGAATTCATTTATTGAGTGCATTTGGATAGATGAAGAAAATGTACCTTGTATGTTTCCTTGGTTGAACAACTGTCAATAACATTTCCTTTCAAAAGAAGATCTTGAAGAACTGACTCCGACTTGTGAATGTATTAGAGAAACTCATTAGCCTTTTGAAATCTAAACAAGACTAAAATAAAGAGAAGAAGAAAACTTCTAACAGGAGAACAGTCACATATAACAAAAATTATATGAGTGAATATCTAATATTCACGTTAAAGGATTAGTTGGCACTTGAAAAACGTTTAAGGATGCATATAATTCCAAGCATAATAATTACATGATATGTGATGAAAAACGTTTTGTAGACTATGCATGTTGATGTGCAGCAGGTATAATAAAATTGTATGCATAAGCACGATAGATGAATCTCATGACTCGTTTAAGCCAATCATACCACTATAAACTGAACAGTAAGTAAACAGTGCCATAATTTCACTCATCAAGAAGGTGTAAGGAAAACCAAGTGTGGCATGCTCACTTTATCTTTGCTTCACATTCCCTTTTTGGATATCGCATATTATATCCCATTAAAATCAGACAATACAGAGACATTCATATTAACTTTAAGATGGCAGACATATCCTTCTAATTTAGATTCTTGCACGTATATCCCTACAATCACCCTTCGTCCATTTGACCTATCATGAGAAAGCATTGTTAACCATAAAATAAATAAATGTATACATATAGATATACGATTTACTATCACCAAATTACCCTCCTTACTCAAAAAATTCCTTCTTCAACAAGGGTGTTATCCCATGGGCCTCGAAGCTACTGCATGTTGTTTCTATTCAAGTATTAGTGGTTGCCTCACAAGTCGTGGCTACTGTTAGCGAGCTAGAAGTGTCATCCTGTAGTATGGGGCCATTGTTAATCACACTAGAGGCTTCTCATAATGTTGTACCTGCTAGAAGTGATAATAGTGCCCCTAGCATGACAATTATGTTTAGTAGGGATAGACCACTATGTCCACAAGTGACCTCTATAGTGCCTTAAAGTAGATATTGTTGTTAGGGTCAACATAGAGTGCAGGGATCTTCTTGAGTATCTAGTTCCTTATCTACAATTAAGTATTGTCAGGAGGGTGCAGTTGAGGTCCATTGTACACACATCATTGAGATCATGTCAAATGGATGTTGACCTAGCCGGGAACAAGGTTGACAAAATTGGTCCTCTAGGACTGCCAAGAGAAAATAGAATATGATATATTCAGATTTATGATAAACAAGCTATGGTCTTGATGAATAAGAGAAACCATTTAAAATAGTATAAACATATTGATTAAGGACTGGTCATCAGAATCAGAAGCTACCTATAGATGCCACAGTTAGATAAGGATGATTCAAGTAGGACTAATATGAAAGGTGGAGGCAGACAGAAGGTCTTTTACTAGAAATGATAAAAGATATTCGATACTTCTGGACTTAGGAATATTGCCTTACAAGAAGCTTAATAGTGGGAACAGACCCACACAGCCGACCCCAGATTGTTCATACACTTTGTTGCATCTAATGGTGCAATTTGATTCGTGTGTCATAGATTTTCTTGCATTATTGAAGATTTGCAAAAAATCATGAGAAACACATTGCTTTTATAGGCAAGTTCCTCATAGAAGATGCAAAACATAAATTGCCTGATGAAGCTGGGAGAAATACAGTAAAACTGGAAACTAGAAGTATGTGTTGACTGGCATCCAGATTAGTTAAACTAATGCCATTATTCTTAGGTCTTTGCACCTCTTATTTTCTCAGTTTCATAAATGCAGTAAAATTCTACACAACTTTGGTTCTTACTCATGTCATAATGGAAGGATTTTTTTGCTATAAATTACTACTACAATAGGTTTATCATCACATTATGTACCTGCTGTCCTTCCAAACAACTTGACATGATCTTGCTAAATAGCTTGACATGATCCTGCAACAAGGAAAGTGTTTTCAGATGAAATGTAGGCATATCTCGTGTAACCACTACATCAAATGATAAGTTGAGAGACAAGAAGTATTACTGTTTTTCCTTTATGCCATGACTCTATAAGGCTTTGATCAATGTTCTCCTTTGAATTAAACATCAAATCTGAAAGCATTGATACAAGGGAATCCACTGCATTTAAACAAATAAGAAATTACCAACAATGGAGAAGTACTCTCAGAAAACGTTGTAGATCAGTAACCATTGGCCTAATATGAATAAAATACACTTCTCATGATGGAAAACCTCCAGAAGCTACAGTCTACAGTGACACCATAGATAATTAAAGTTTTAGGAGACAAAACTTACCCTGTTTACATTGATCCATGTTCTTCACTAGTTGTGGTTTGTCAGCAGTTGCTGACATGTCTAAGCATCTAGCGTTGACTGATCCCGAAGAGAAAACGGGCGACCTCAATTGACCAAAAGACCATGGAACTATTGGAGATTTGACATGTTTCCAGGGTCCATTCTCTCCATTAGATTGCTGGAGTTCATGAAAATTTTTCAAGGCAAGGATGCAATCCACAATTTTGACTGCTGAACCGGCTTCCACAGTGTCCTGTTCCAAGAAAAATATTGTTATTCAAAGAAAAGAAAAACAGAACAAAGAAAGTAATTTTGTGTTCATAAATTATTGACTCTTAACCCTTTCAAGATCTGAAGCCTCGAAGCTGGGAAGCTTGAGATCCTCCACAGCAACTAGGAAGTTGCGAACGTTCTCAAAGTACTGATAGGCAGGTAAAGGTTGGATGTCCCAGGCAGTGCCAACCGATTGACTAGCAACAACCTTCACAATTCATCATGAAGAAAGAGCAAGTCGGATAATAGTAAAAACAAATCGGATGTCACAATCATCAGAAGGATCAAAATCGGGTGACAACAGTACCTTCGGAACAGCACCAGGCTGGATCCTGTTGATGGCATTGCATAGGACGATGCCACTCCTCAAGCAGGATACGAACTCCTTCTCAGTGGGCTGCGGAGGCAATCCAAGCGGTCCGACGATGCTCTCGAGCCAACTGGCAGCTTCTGATCGCCTCAAAGCTACAAAATTGGATCAAGATTTCCTCTCAATGTCCCAAGAATAATAGCAACGCAATACTGACTAAAAAAAGCCTTTGGAGAAATCGGATCTTTAGCATGAACCAAAAGAAATCAGAGGAAAAGAAATAAAAAAGATCCAAAATTACCATAAAAGATTTCATCAAGACAGCGAAAATCTCACAAAGAAACCCAAGCATACGGAGCAGAAAGATCAAAACCCTGGCTAGCAACAAGATTTCCATCAAAATACAGTAAAGAAACAATCAGAAGAGAGGCTTCAGGATCAAGAACCGTCAGAATCAACGAAACCTCCACGGTTTTCTTTAGAAGAACAAAGATGGTTCAACGAATAAGAATGGAAATGGGGAGGGTGAAAAGGTGAATAAGCTTCTTCAGCTTTTCTTGACGCCAAACGGCCGTCTCGAAAGGAAACCCTACTAGTCCTTTGTTCGTCTGCCACCCTCCGTCTTCTGCTTTTACTGCTACCAGAGAAATAGGAGGGGATAAGAGGAGCGCAAGCGCAGGGCTTGGGTTTAGAGGAAAGAAGAACGATAGAAGGGGCTAACAGCGAAGAGGATCGCAAGAGAGAGAAATCTTTAGCAAAACAGCAACGCAATACAGAGAAATCTTGCGAAGAGGATCCTCTTCGCAAGATTTCCTCTCAATGTCCCAAGAATAATAGCAACGCAATACTGACTATAAAAAACCCTTGGAGAAATCGGATCTTTAGCATGAACCAAAAGAAATGAGAGGAATAGAAATAAAAAGATCCAAAAATACCATAAAATATTTCATCAAGACAGAGAAAATCTCACAAAGAAAACCAAGCATATAGCGCAGAAAGATCAAAACCCTGGCTAGCAACAAGATTTCCATCAAAATACAGTAACGAAGAGGATTCGGGATCAAGAAGCGTCAGAATCAACGAAAACCTACACGGGTTTCTTTAGAAGAACAAAGATGGTTCAACGAATAAGAATGGAAAGGGGGAGGGTGAAAAGGTAAACCAGCTTCTTCAGCTTTTCTTGACGCCAAACGGCCGTCTCGAAAGGAAACCCTACAAGGCTCTTCCTTTGTTCGTCTGCCATCCTCCATCTTCTACTATTACTACAATCAGAGAAATAGGAGGGGATAAGAGGAGCGCAAGCGCAGGGCTTGGGTTTAGAGGAAAGAAGAAAGATAGGAGGGGATAACAGCGAAGGGGTGTAGAGGGAAGAAGAAGGGGAGAACGGAAATCATAACGTTATAAAGAAAGATGAAGAGAGAGAAAGAGGAACGTTTGAATTCAAATTGGTAGGGCAGTGCCGTTAATGTTTGATCCCCACCCTTCATCTCGATTTTTTTAAGCACATCATCCAACGGTGCAGATATTTCCTGAGCAGGGAAACTGTCGGCGCTACCATAGACAGGAGCATGTTTTCGTCGTCGAAGTGGGGTTAATTAGTATTTGGATCCTATTAGTATCATTATATTTATATTTAAAATATTTATAATAAAGTATTTATAATTTTAAAAAATCTCATTTGTCATAATGCTATTAATTATATTAATAGAAAACATAATATGTGAAACGGATCTATACAGAAGTGATGAGTATCAAGATAATTTTATTTTATTTTTTGTTTCTAGTAACTTTATCGGTAAAAAGATAATTTCAACATCGCACGTACTAAAAATGAAAAGAATATTAAAATCAAGGTTTTAACATAGCGAAGTGTATTACTCGGTACAGGCGATATGTACTGATGCAAAAAAGAATCAGTACGGATGATATATTGATACACTCCAGTATATCATATGTCGATATGCTTAGTATAGTTCGATACATTCCATATCAACAGTTGGTCGGTACATTGATACTGATCGATAATACGAATCATGATTGGAATTATCTTTTTGCCAATCATTTTCGTATTGATTCAGTACATGGTGTCGCATGTTGTGTTTTCTATCAATACAGTTGACGACGTTAGAGCAAATAAGATTATTTAATTTTCTTTTAGAACTATAAAAAAATTAATATAAATTTTTAAATACAAATATCATAATACTAATAGGATCGAAGTATAGGGGGCAATATATAATTAGCCCAAGGTATAGCAATTGGTCAACGACCAATTGTATTCACTATTGGGTGTGACGGTGCTACTGCGGTGGAGTTGACACTGTTGTCAAAGACAACCCAATCAAGGGCTGTGAAGCGATGGACGACAATGCTGTGTTAAAAGCATGCATAGAAGTCCTCATCGGGAAAAAGATTATACATGGTAGATCACCATTGAATAATAGGGATCTTAGTAGTGGTGTTTGGGTCGCTATTGAGGGAGATGGTGACCTCACTAGTGATTGCCTAGTCATGGTGGTGGTGTTTTAGTAACGATAACTAGCAACGACCAGGTTCGTTGAGGCTAGAGTTTCCTCCTTGGTTTTGGTTGGCACGGAACTATTGTAGGACTCGATAGTAGGTCCACTCCTTAAAAATTGATTTTACCTTTTTAAATTATATTAATTTCAATTAATATTTTTTTTTTTATGTTTTATCGTTCCAAAATCAAATATTTTTAACTACCAAAACATCGGTTTTACTCTTATGAAATTGTCTATTTTTTATCGATGTCCTCTATTCCACTTTTACCCTTCAGATTTACTATTATTCTTCGAACAACCATAATTCATGAATGATAACAAAATTATGCCATAAAAATTAATAAATAATTTTCCAAAAATTAAAGAAAAAAATAAATTATAGTTATTTTATTATTATTAATGTGATATAATTTATTATTATCCAAAATTAATTCCTTACGTTATTTAAAAAATTTAAGTATTATTTTGAAATATTTATGTGTCTATTAAATATATAAGCATAAAAATATAATATATTATTAATTTTCGCATGAAAGTATGATGTTTATTCTTAGCTATTGATATTTCCTAATTGTGTTTATTGAAATTTATGCTCAATTATTATTGTGTTGTTTTATTGAATAAATTTTACACCAGTAAAGAAAAATTAAGTAAATGTATTCATAATTTATATTCTTAAGATTTATTTGACTAATAATCACGAAGGTGTTCTAAGATGATAAATTTAAGGAATGTAAATTATAATAAATAATTTATTATTTATTTTATACTTTTATTGATCTTTTAATCACAAAAGTGACTTCGATTAATAAATTTATAAAATTATATTAAAAATTAATCATAAATGATATTAAGAAATAATATTCATAAATAGTACCATAATTAAAAAATGAAGATAATCTTAAAGAATAGTCTTTTTCAATTAATTTTATGATGGGAAAGGATAATACTATTAATACCATAATTATTATGTTTGAGTGAATACTATATATATCAATATTTCATATAAGGGAGAAATATAGATGATATCAATAGTTCATCAAAATATAATAACTCAAAATATTAATATTATTTTATATTTTATATTTTTAGTGATTTTTTATTTTTTATATACTCAAGCATCCAATATCCTTGTTCTTCCATGATTAAATTATTTAAAGTGGCTTGAGCATATATATAGTTTACATTAAGAATATTAATATTAGATTTTAACCTTGCAGTACCTATTGAAAGCCGCATAAATGTCATTGATAATATCACTTTGGAATAAGTAAATGAAATAAACGTATCAACTTGATGTTTACAAGAATAATACTTGCAAATAATATCAAGACCTCGTTACCACCGATAAATAGCACCATGGAATACTTAATAGCTATTGAAAAATGTTTTAATATTACTAATAAATCAATATTTGGCACTCTAATGAAAGAACTGATTTTTTAACTCAATATGATGACACTAGAGGGTTAAAGAGACTAATTACGTATTATCCCTTATAGTTAGTTAACTTTAGCATCTCGGTTTTTACACTTTAAAAAATTATATTGGCATCCTTATAGTTACGAAAGTAAAACATCTATATTTATATACCCTAATATTATTGATTTTACTAATAAAAATATGAAATAAATGGCAAAAAATAATTTTAATATTTTAATTAGTGGTGACGGACGATAATGCAGGGCCATGGGTGATTGTGAATGAGGAGAGCAATGATGAGAGGTGAGAGCTGCTCTACATCTATGTCGATATCGACGTAGATGTAAAATGATGAAGGGGTTGCTTAATAACGATATTGATAATGGGTATAATGACGTTCTCAATATCAAATTCTGTGACCCACATTTTTCTACCATCATCAGATATGTCAATCGGGAGCTTAATAATCACTTGTCGACCAGCCTTATAGAACTTCCCTTTCTGTTCGATAATAACTATGGTGAATAGAGCTCATCCTTCGGTGAGCCTCTCATCTCCCCTTTTTTATACCCATGTTAAAACTGACATGGTAGTGAGGGGAGTGGTAAGAGCTCCGACAACCCTAGTTTCGGGTCGAGCAAATTGTCTAATAGATCAATAGCGAGATGACTACCATCTTCACCATAGACGTCATGGTAGCCACCAACATCTGTGTCAATGCCAATATAGTTGCTAAGTGACAAAAGGATTGCTTGGCATTTGCATTAGAACTGATGTAGATGTAGAGTGACACTGATACAATTGCCAAGCTGCATCATTGACTCATTGGGCAGATCGCTCAACCTGAAGTTGGGGTCACTAGAGCTTCTTCTGCTCCTCTCACTATCATGTTAATTTCGGCATGGGCATGAAAAAGGGGAGATAAGAGGCCCATCAAAAGAGTTATATTCGTCGTGGTTATCATCGACCGGGAAGGGAAGCTCTGGAAGGCGAGTGGTTGTCGAGCTCGTGGCGAATGTATCTGACAGTAGTAGAAAAAATATGAGTCTTGAAATTTGACACTAAGTACACCATGGTATTTGTCATTGATGTAGTCGCCGAGTGACTCTTTTGTTGCTTTGCATCTGTATCGATATTAATACAAGCAGAGCGGCCCTCACCTCTCATCGATGTTCTCCTCATCCACAATAACCACCCATATTTCCCAATAGTGTTATCGTTTACCACCACTGACTTCTTCCGTCGCCACCAACTGAAACGTTAAAATTATCTTTTTATCCTTTATTTTTATGTTTGTATTGGTAAAACAAATGGTGTTAGAGTAAATGAATAGATGTTTCATTTTCATAATTATAGAGATGCCAATGTAACTTTTTAAAGTATAAAGACTGTGATATTAAATGTAGCTAATTATAAGAGATAATATGTAATTTGCTCAGATTAAATATAATTTCATATGTATGACTGATAAAGCTACTAAACTCAATATCTTAGGTATGAATATTAGCATTTTCTTATGCAATTTATTCTTAATTAACTTCCTTCATAATTTAAACTATTTAAGATCAGCTATAATATAAGTAAAGATAAATGAAATTTGAATGAAACTAATATGTGTAAGAGAAATTAAGATTAAGGCAAAAAAAAGTTCATGATGTTCTCATTATTTCTGAAAGACTTAGTAATAAGAAAAGGAAAATGAAGTGGTATCGGCCAAATAAGTTTAAGTTTGAAAATTCTGTTCATCCTCGAGAAAAAAGAGTTTTCACGATAAAGTATCACATTTATGGTAAGAAAGGACATATGAATAAGGATTTTAATAAACACTAGACAAAAATAAGATAAAACATTTACCTTTGTATATTTCGAATCAAACATTACTTAAGTCTCTTTTAATTCTTAGTAGATAGATTTTGGTATTTCAACCTATGCTACTAATAACTTACAAATATTTTTTTAATAAAAAAACTAAAAGAATATAAAAGATTTATTATTATTCAAAATTGTCTCAAAGTGGATATGACACTAATAGAAACTTATCACTTACACCTCGAGACGAATCACTTGATGGATCCTGAATATACTTTTTGTGTTCTTTTAATTTTTATAGATTTAGTTTCTATTTATAAATTGGATAAATTTGAATGTACTCTTTCTCTTGATTCTAAAAATCTTAATATGTTTTATGATTTAATAAAAATTATACTTTGAATTCTATATGATACTTTATATAGAGTTAATTTGAATCCTAAGTTAAAAAAAATATGATAACTCTACAATTGGATATTGTAACGAAACATAGTTCATTAATAAAGATTCATCCATATTGTGACATAGATGTTTGTTGGATAAATTAGAATATACTCTTTCTCTTAATTCTAGAAAACTCAATAGGGGATTTTTGTGAATGTGCAAAATATTTATAGTGTTTGGTAAACAAAAGATGAAAATTATATTTTAAATATGTGTTGAAGTAAGTGTTGTTTGGTAAAATTATGATAAATTTTATGATAAATTTATGATATATATTCAATATTTATGATAAATTTATCCTTCTAATATTTTTAATATATATATTTATTTAAACTAATAGGTAAATAAATAAATAAATATAATCTTATAAAAAAATTGTATGACCCAAATGTATAATATATAGAAATATAATCATATAAATAAATATAAAATAATCTTTAAAACTAAATAAATAAAATTTTATCTTATAAAAAAAATAAATCATATTAATTTCTTGCTAAATTCTTTTGACAATTTTATAATTTTAGATAAAGTCATAAGATATTTTCAAAATTTAAAAAATTAGATTAGTGTCATACAAAATGTATCGAGATTAGATATGATTTGAAAAAAATTACTAAACACGAATCAACATTTGAAATGTATATCGGACCTGTCAATACACATTTGAGATGAAGGTACATTTCAAATGTGCTTGAAATATATCTCCAAATTGTTAGAAAATAATTCAATATTTTTATAATAATTTAAAATTATTTTTTAATATTTATTATTGTGATATTTGTAGGTCAAAGTATCGATGATTCGACAAAGGAATGCTTTATTGAACTTGGAACAATCGTGCTTATTTCCATCAAATTCATCATATGCTCAAAAATCAAATAATTTAATCATAATCGATGATTATTATACTTTATAAATGGAGAATAATGCTTGCCCTGTCCAAACTCCTCGTTTTGAGCCAATGGAAGTATTGATCACCAGTGAACGCATACACCGGAAGCCGAAAACACGCACTCATGGATCAGTACTTCGCTAGAAGTCAATTAGACGAAATCAAACATTATAATTCATGGATCCATCGTGCACCACACTGGACCTCGGTTGGATTCGGGCCATCGAGAGTGATCGAACCTTGCTGGCATAAGGCAAGTGGGTTCGGGCGCGAATATTAAAGGGATTATTCCCAGTTACTGCACGCATCTCGGAGCACGATGGTGGTGTCGGATCATGGTTTGGAATGTATATGTCGGCACGGTGGAGGATTCGTGTTCCGTTCGAAGTAGGCGACATCAATAAAAACCAAGCCAGCTCCCACAAACGCCTGTGGGTCTCGCGGGCACCCCTTGGACTTGTGTCGCGAAAATGCTGTCTGCTGGGTCGAAAAAGGAAGCAGATCCGGAGCTTCCCCGTTCTTCTCTCTCGGATTCGGTTTTCGGGCCGCCCAGCCTCGGATTCCCCCTCCGCTTCCCTTCCCTTCCCTGATGTAACCCACATGAAACCTGCCGCCTGGGTCCCACTGCTTCCCCGTGCGTCCTTCCCCTTCCCGCAGCTTCCTCGAGCGATACCTCCGCTACCCTTATATCGCTACCCTACGACCGTACTCATGTGATGAATGGGTAGATTCCTGGGACCCGTGCGGAACCGCGTCTTCGACAAGGTGAAGCACGTGAGACTGTCGGTGCGGTTTTTAGTATCGTTTTCTCCTTTTTCTTTTCTTTGTTTTCTTTTCCTCTCCGACCCAAGCGCTTACTCTCCGGCGGGCGGGCTCTCCATTTGAATCCAAAGGCTGCGGAGAGCGAGAGGATCTTTCCGTCTCTTCTCACTCGCTCAGCTCCTGAGGGGCTCTTCCATGGCCACCGATCCTGGGATCCCCAAGGTGGAGGCGGTGGCGGTGGGAGGCGGCGAAGCGCCGTCGGAAGGCCGGAGGGAGAGCGATCCGCCGCGCCTGGAGCAGAAGAAGGCGAGGAAGGAGAGGGTGTGCACCGCCAAGGAGCGGATCAGCCGGATGCCACCTTGTGCTGCCGGCAAGAGGAGCTCCATCTACCGAGGAGTCACCAGGTAGATGTATAGGGTGGCCCCTGCGTTTCCCTGGATCGGCCCTTTGTGCGTAGGCCATACTGATGCCGGTTCGCTTCTTTTGGTTCGGGAGAACTGGGACGTGCTTAATGTGTTTGTTCAAATGCTCGAGAACGGTTTTGGCTTAATGCATGTTTTCCTTGTCTGTCTCTTTTAGACCCTAAATGTGATGAAAGATCCACGAACTAAAACTATAATATGCATGAAGAAATCACATTCTGTGGGAAATTAAATAGTAAGAAGAATTCCTTTCTAAACATAACGTATGGTTGAAATACAGTACTCTGGAGCGTAATTCCTTGATTCGTGTTGTAAAGAAATCCTGTACTTGGGTTAGGATCAGGAATCTTCTAAATCATGCCAACTTGCATTAGATTTGGGATTTGTATACTAGGAAAAACAAACTTTTGTTATCTTTCAAGTCTCTTTCCAATATACTACCTAGCTAATCATGAGATTTGGATATAAACTCAAACTATGTGGGTGCTCCCTTCAACTAAGGATTCTTCTTTGTTTGTGTTTGTATGACCCTACACCTTCATTGTCGACATTATTACGATCTTCAAATTTGTAGGTGGATAGGTTTTGTGTCTCTTGTATGACAACATTGACAAGTATATAATAGTTATTTACTACAATTAATTTATAATTACTTTAATATTTTATAAATAAAATTTTAAATCTTTTGCATGAACTTTTGTTATTTATATTTCAGTTTCATATACTCTAAAATTAGATATCCTTATGGAGCATAAAGGCAAAATAGTTTTTTACCACATACTATTGTTGTCTTTGTTAGAATTAGTCTAATTATTTGCTACCTTTATGAATCTGTAATTTTTTGATTATATCTTTCTGGTCCTGATTTTCTTCTCTATAGCTGATCCTGATTCTGATGTCGGTCTTGCAAACTAAGATTTGAAACTTATCATTGATATTTTAGGTTTCCTGTTCTTCTTTGGCTTTGTGATTCAACTATCTTCTTGGAACTAATTTAATATCTTTTGCACGTTGCCATTTTTGATACTTTCAATTAGTTAAATTATAGTTTGTCTCGTTTGGCTGATCTGAATTTTGTCATCACCTTAAGTCGTAGTTATTATTCTTTTCCTTTAAACTGCAAAACTTTTAAATCTGGGTAGATTATATGATGGTATTATATCCAATTTTTGCCATTTTTTTTTCTTGTTTGCTTTTCAATTTCCCAAATTCAGTTATCTCATTGCATTTTCTACCTTCTCAAATAATAGGCATAGGTGGACAGGCCGGTATGAGGCTCATCTTTGGGATAAAAGTACTTGGAACCAAAACCAAAATAAGAAAGGAAAACAAGGTAAGTGCGACAATTCTCGTAATAGACATTTGGAAAATGTACGACTTTGAAATTAGACCCCAATTGTTATCCTTTTTTTTCCATCAACAATGGTGATCAAGGGATGGTGCCTCTGAAGCACGGTTTCTTTTGTATATTTGTCTTCCATGAATGTGATATATCAAAATGCAAGGATGAATATGTCATCTTATTACTTGTTGTCAGCTAACTCAATTTTTTTTTATTTGCATGGAATTTGTTGGCACATGAACTGTATCTCCAGTATATTTAGGTACGCAGCAGGTTTTTCAGTAATCAGTAACTATCTTCCTTCTTGTTGTTTTATCATTTTGGAAGTTCATTTAGTTAATTCTCCCTGTATGTTAATTCTTCTCAGGTGCTTATGACGATGAGGAAGCTGCTGCTAGGGCATATGATCTTGCTGCTTTAAAATACTGGGGTGCTGGGACACTTATTAATTTTCCCGTGAGAATTATATAAATCTGTAACATGGCTATTGGCTGTTGCTTTAGTTTAAGGTCAACTTATTGGTCTCCCCTTGTGGATATAACTCAGTTATAACGTGTAGCTTGAAGATCATTAACAAGTTCTGGTGGAACTTGTTTTTGTTATAAATGGTTGATGAATTGCCTACGCAATTCATTAACAAGTGTCATGCCTATGCAATGAACAATGCCATGTCTTAGCACACATGCAAACAAAAGTTCACATACATTATCAAGGTGAATTGTATGCTAAAGTATAGGGGCTATCATTTTCTAACTATGTTATTTTCAATTGCTTCCTGGTAAAAACTAATATTTAAAATGGACTTGTTAGCCTATTTAGGATGAATATAGCATTTGATTGAATGGATGTATTTCTAGTGTGTTGATACAAATTGAATCTAAGACATTCAACATGTTATATATGGAATGGAAATCCATGAACATGAAGTTCTGCAAGCTAAGTATATTTGTAAAATCAAATGAAGTTTGAGTTTTAAGGAATTGTGAGAATTATTTGAATACATGAACTAAAAACTTCAGTTTGTTTCCCTTTAATTACGTGTTAATAAAAATGAGGTCACTTGTGCTCATGGTAATGAATTACATTGGTACAATGCTATTTGTGTTAGAAAATATTCATGTGTGTGAGATACAGATTGAAAAAAGACCAAGAGAATAACCCCAAATTACTAAGTATTAGAAAAGTTGTTGACATTTATTGGCTTTGACCAAAAACTTAACAAGCATAAGGTTTTAGGTTGAACTGACAAATCACATGTATATTAACTTGACTAGTTTGACTCAGATTCATCATCGTCGATTTTAATATGGTATCGGAGCCAAGGTTCGTAATAAAATAAATGAGTGAGTAAAAAAAAAAAGTAAAGAAGGCTAAATTTTGGTTGCAACTTGGTGAAAAAGAAGAAATAGGTCCAAACCATAGTTTGACCTATCCTTATGAATAAGGAAAAGATGATTGAGCCACACGTGAATAGAAAAAGATGTTAAGAAATATTCATGTGTGTGCTAGAGATTGCTAGAGGACTAAGAGAACGGTTCCACATTTCTATGAATTGAAAGAGTCTGATGACATATTGGGTTTGACCCTTACCTGAAAAAGCTTAAATTTATATATTGACCTGGTGTCAAATCGCATGTATGTTAACCTTGACTAGTTTACTTAGATTCATCATCATTGATTTTAACATGATATCAGAGTATGTCATGAGTTCGAATTCGTCTCTTTCCCAGTGTCTAATTAAAAACAGTCGTGAAAGTACCCATTCATCATTTGAGCTTGCATCATACATGATTTCGTTCACACGTCAAGCCTAAACCTACTTGCTTTTGAGAGGGGGTGTTAAAGAATATATTGGGTCATTTCCTAACAGCTTAAGCATTTGAGATTTATGGTCACCCAAACAAATCTTTAATAATTTGGTCCATGACAAGGTCTAAAACAAGTCTATACTTTAACTATGAAATCCTATGTGCTAAACACATTAACACAATATGGATGCACTATAAGCTCAATATATGTGAAATAGATTTTTGGTAAATATAGAGATTATACTCCTGTCTCCCATCGATACCATTGATGCTTAGATTTGAATCACTAACATCTTGCTGCTATGTGAGTTTGGTGCATGTTGAACATTATGGTATATCTATATGCTAATTGTCTAAGAATATTGAACCAGTAGGTTTGATACTTCTATTTAGTTTAGTTTCTGTCAGCAAATTAGCTTATTATGATCAGGGAGAGCATGTGAAGCTTTAGTTGTGTGAGGAGCTTTTAACTGATTTTTGACACATAGCTAAATATGGTTTTAAAGCTAGGATACTGGTCAGTTGCAATGCTTTCTACATGTGGAATTCTTTTCTTGACAGGCTATTGGGATTTTGTGGTACTTGATGACATTGACATGCCAAAGTTACCTATTTACCATTTCTAATCTTGAGCTTATTTGGTGATCCTATTCAGAATTATTCCTTTAATCACACAGCTTTTTCTAATATTGTGCAGGTCACGGATTATGCAAGAGATCTTGAAGAGATGCAGATGGTTTCAAAGGAAGATTATCTCGTGTCTTTAAGAAGGCATGGACAACTTTAGCAATTTGGTGTTTGGATTCTTTCGTCCCCCTTGTTCTTTGCATCCTTCTTCATGTTTTTCTTTTATGAGTTGGCACGAGTAGAGGCCATCAGTAGTTTCAATGACAAACTCCCGCTTAAAAGAGCTAGAATTGGAGGAAAACTAGGTCATCTTAAAACATTCTCTAACACAATCATTTTTCTCTTTTACAGAAAAAGCAGTGCATTTTCGAGAGGATTTCCAAAATATCGTGGGCTTTCGAGGTATGCATTGATTATGGTCTGCATTGCAACTTTTTTATGTTAAGCACAACTTGGAGCTCACTATATCCTCGTGCTCTAAACTATGACTATTTTTGCATGCCTGGTCAATTGCGTGAGTGGACCTTTCATGTTGAATAATTCAGGATTGTGAAGTGATCACATAACTTATGGATATTTGTTGGGCTGTGTTCATGGGGTTATATAATGTGCATGCAATAAACACAATAATATACCAATGTGTACTGTGGTGGGTGTAGTTTTTCTTTTCTTTCTCTATCCTTGAAAATTATTTCGGACGATTTTTATTTGACCAAGTTCATATACTATTTAAAATTTCCAAAGTGAAACCCTAAATCAAGTTGGTCTGGTGTTTAGATTTTTTGAACTGAACATCAAAGGTAGATAATTGGCCACGATACTAGAACACAAGGGTATTTTTTTATATTATTTTTTTCTAATTACCAGTTTGTATGAACTGATATGTGCATCATGGTCTCATCAGCTATAATCCTGGATGTTGAATCAACTATCACTTAGTGACACATATGTTTCACTTCAAATGTAGAAGCAACATAAGCACTAGTGAAGCATTATAGAGAAACCAATAATCATAGATCACTTCTTTAAATGGTTTATATCAAGGTTTGCAATACCGTACCGTACCGTTATTTCGACCTGGGCTCGGTACCGGTACGGTACGGTATACCGAGCGATACACTCAGGTGTACCGAGTACTGTAGCACATCTACAGTGCTACAGTGCACTCGGACCGGTAAGAGGCGGTCCGCGTACCGACAACCTGTCGGACCGGTATGTACCGCCCGTACCGGGCGGTACAGTTCGGTACGGCAGACCCTGGTT
This sequence comes from Musa acuminata AAA Group, assembly GCF_036884655.1. Lineage (NCBI taxonomy): Eukaryota > Viridiplantae > Streptophyta > Magnoliopsida > Zingiberales > Musaceae > Musa > Musa acuminata. Next base: position 11,472,327 of record NC_088357.1, on the reverse strand, counting down.
TATATATCAATGTCCATACCTACTTTGAGGCCGATAGTTATTTCCTTTTGTTTGGAAATAGTTTGCTTTTGATGAGTTCTCATGATCACCAGATGATATTGATTAATAAATTATTTAGTAACAAAGTCACCTAAGCAAAGATCCCCATGATCTTTTTCTAAATTAAAATTTACAATTGTAATGATGGTGTGCTGAATCCTAATCTAATCTGGCTGACATGGATTGCTGATATTGACACTGATTCTGTTAAATGGTTCAGGAAAATCAAACATGGAAGTTATTAATATGCACAGGCTTGCTCCTAAACTGAAGATCACAAGAAGTCTATCATGTTAGGATGACCTGCCTTGACCTTTATAAGTATTGGGTTAATCTTTACTCTTTCTTTTTTCTATAACTACTAAGTCCATTCTAACCACATATAGAATTGTTTCATCTTTATGACAAGCAATTATCTCAAGCTGATTGATGTAAATTATATAGTTGTAATTTTGCATAACAAATTGACTATATTCAGTTGGGGTTCTAATATTTATGTAAATAGAGTGTTTCATGAATAAACCATAATAGGTGCAAACTTACCAAAGATGGCATTCTGGTGTTTGGTGAGGACCTGAGATAGCTTAACCAGAGTTGCTAACCATAAAAACTGGTAGAACATGATTGGGTGATGACTGAATCCAAGTTATAAAAATGTAATCGATCAGATTGCCTGAGTTCAGGTCAACATTTACTATTAAGACAACTAGGCTAGGCACAAAACCTGTTGCTAAACTGCCAATACCCCAGTTCTCTTCATCCGTACCTGTCCTGTATAGCATTTCCCATATGACTAGGAGTGCATAGAGTTGGAAGCACATTTGGCAAACAAGAACTTAGGTGCCTTGTGCCATGAAATGTGCTGTGCAGCTACTGGCACAAAATTTACTGCTATGTATTTTTATGTTCGTTTTTCAAGCTTCCCTAGCATGCACTGAAGAAATGTTTTGTGGTAACACTGCATGTGTGCCAACCAAGTAGTTCTTCAGGTCAATGCATCTCATGCTGAATCCATGGTTGGGAAATTGCTTGAATATATGAATATAATCAAAGCTTTCGTATGATCATGTTTTTACAAAATTTCTTTTATTAGTTGATCTCATCATTTCACTCAAGACTTCATGTCCCAGCTTGTTAGGTATCTGGATCCATGATTTTTTAGTATTGGACTATTAATTTTCTTGCACCTCTAGAGTCATAGTGACTGATAGATATGCAGGATTTACCTTATCAGATAACTAGATATCCCAGTTAAACCACTCTATCGGGACTATTGGTGGGGTCTTTTGCTGAGAAACTGTCACCAGCAGATTAGGTTTATATCCCAAAAATCTTACCTAGATATTGAGGCTCAACCATATCTAACCATGGTAGATGCTTATTTTTATCTGCCAAACTCAACCTTAATTACTTATTCTAAGTGACTACATATTTAATTGTATAAACAGTTGACTTAGAAAGGAAGTACTTGTTGTCTTGTGATTTTATTTAAAAATGTCTTTTACTTCTTAGTATTATTCTTTATATAGTTAATTTTAATGTTTTTTTTTTTGACTCAGACAACCTCAAAATAATCGGTGGGAAACACCTTTCAGACAGATGCCAGGGGATGAGTATTTCAACAATTGCAGTAAGTGCACAAACAAAACCTACTTGAAACTCGAAAAGCTTGTCAAAGCTAAACTCCAATGTATTGAATTGTTGGATGGATTAACTAGATTTCTCGCATGTAAGGTACAAGCAGCGATGCAGCTACTGATGGAAGATTTGCTGGTATTGCTGGCTTGGAGAGGAAAGTAGACCTGACAAGTTATATCAAGTGGTGGATGCCCAAGAAGGCTCGTCAACCTGAATCAGCCTCTCCTGTAGAAGATGTTGGTCGTGAACTTCGAATGTTAGAATGCTCAGTGCAGCCAACAGAGCCATATAAGCTGCCTTCTCTTGGCCTTCCTGGTAGAGGTGATGCTCCACAAAGGTTGTCTGCATGTAGCATCTTATCTCGCTCTGACTCCTTCAAGAGTTTCCTGCACAAGTCATTGAATTCAGGAGATATCAAGGATGATGGTTCGCACAAAATGATGGACCACGAAAAGTCCGTTCCCCTGTTGTATTCTGGTTGCGGCCTTGGTATATCCGGAGTAAGCGTAGCATTAAATGAATTGCCTGTACCAAGAACAGCATACCAGATGGCTCTTCTTTCTGCACCACTGAGGAGTAGCTATCCAATCGACCCAGCATCGGAACCCCTACTGTGGACAAGTCCACCACCATCTCAACAACCTTTGGGAGAACCAGTTGTGTCTTCAACTGCATCATTTGATCATTAACCTGCTGAAAACTCTTTTGTCTACTTTGTCCTAATGTTTGGTTCTTTTTCTTCCTCCTGTTGCAGCAGCTTAGGAAGAATGAAATGACTAGCTCTGCATATGCATACCAATGCCAGGACTGAGGCATATCAAGTTCTATAAAGGCATATCCAACGTTAGAAAGAGCTGTGGATGCTGTGGTCTGAATGCGGTAGCACGTTATAGTGATTCTCCTTTTGATGGTAAGCGTCAGCCACATATATTGGTCATATTCTGTCTATATATAGCAACATCATATGTTAATATGAGCTGCTTCTTGAATGGAGGTTTTGAGGTATCCCAGTTGACATGGCAGACTTTTTTTGTAGTAGACAGATCTACTCTCCTGGGGTACTAAGAATAAGCTACAAGAGCCAATCAGTTATTACTTACATGGTACGTGTGCTTTTACCTCCTAGGACTTGAGATTTGACTTGTTACGAGAATAATTTCCATTGAAATTGTAGTTGACGTGAAACAATTATGATATTTAGAGTGGTGTTCCATATATTTCGTCCCTGTTTCAGAATTCCAACTCCTTTCCCCTCAACCTGGCATCTTCTCAAATGGTTTTGTTGTATTATCGTCAAGCCAGTTGGTGTTTGTGGACTGTCTATTTTCTGGATGATCTTTCAAGTACATATATTCTTTGGCAGCAAGATAATCTTTAATGGTTTAAAATTGGGTACTGGATCCATATTGATCCTTTGTCTAATCGGTACAGGTTCAGCATATGCTGGCATACAATAGCATGGTATGTCGATGTAATGGTCAGTACTAAGAAGGCTGGTGTAGGAAGAGAAGAGAACAGAAGAAAAGAGAGAGAGAGAGGGAGAGAGAGAGAAGCCACGTAGGAGGTGGATTATTGAGGTACTAACCACTGAATCGATATGTACCGGTCTGGATGGTGTTATAAATCATGATTCTGACTAGGAAATTAGATGGGATATTCTCTCAATTATTTCTCTTGTTCTATCTATAATCATGTAGAGTTAGGATTTTTAAGCTTATCCGAGCATCCATCCTCTAAGCCGATTTTGAACTGCATTTATTATATTAGTAATTGATTTTGGGAGTCTATACAAATCTTTCTCCTCTAAAATGGAGTCTAACTAAATAAGCATTAGATTCTGCCATGTCGTTTGTAGCACATGGATATGAGATTGAAGTGATTGCCAAGATTATTGGATGAGATACTTTGATTGAGGCTGCCACATTGGACGTTTCAAATATTTTTACTCGAGATGAATACATCATACACTAACTTTGACTAAGGATCTCACATGCTTTGACCAATAGGGTTGTGTTGATCATTTAGATGTTTCTATTCAATGTGAGTGCATTATAACAAAGCTAAGAGATGTGTTTACCGAAAAGATCATATCGGACTCCATATGTTCTTCTTCCGGGGGAGAGGAATGCATCGAACGTTAACACGCTTGGGATAAGATATTGCATTCAACCCCAACTTGACCTTGTCATCGATTCAATGCACATATTTACCTAAGCATACATGATCCATATGTATCAAACACAAAACATGTACGCACGACGACTATATGCTTGAGCAGCCAAACTCGGGATGATTGCTAGAAATAAAAGAATGCCTACCAACTCCCAAACTTACCCAATCAAACAATTGTTGCTCATCAACAAAAAAACCAAAGCAAGACCGCTCCCGACATGACTGCAAATCCACGAGGAACCAAAAAATTGGAGAGGAAAGATAGCACACAAGCAAACACATCGTTAAGCTGGATAAGATCCATGGCACCAGGCCGGGAATGCTTAGAAGAGATCCACCTTTCTTTTCTGCATGTCCTGTTTTCATTTGGGTTGTCGATAAAATGCTTCTTTGGTCATGTCCAGAACCTTCTGGAACTCGGCTTCTGATAAGTAAGCCTGCAAATGAAGAAGTTAGCGGTTGAGGGCCATTCAAGTTGGAAGAATTTTGATTCACAAACCTCTCTTTGTTTATAGTCAATTCCTCTGAATGGATTGATGGACTTCGCTTTCAGACGATCATAGCTGACGGTAGCACCATTGCTCTCTGATACGGAGCTATCCGCTTCTGTGATTTCCGTCTCCGCTGAAACCTCAAAAGGATCACCCAACTCCGAGCCTGCACTTTCAATCTTTGCAGAATCTGCAATAGTTAACGATAGCATTACAAAACAAAGAATACATTTTCTTTCTCTTGTACAAGATCCTTGAGCTGATGTATTATTAAGAGAAGTTTTGGGCCTTAAATGATTCTATGGAAGATGGCAAGTCAACATCAAGAAGATGACAGCACCTTATATTGACAAATGCTTCATAGCCCCATATGAAACATCAATGTTTTCAAAAGGCTTCAGTAAACTTTGTTTCTTCTGGAAAAAGAGAATGGTAATGTCTAAAATGAAGATCTGGCGTTGCAAAATTGTCCTAACTCCTAAGAAGGGCAAACACATTTAGCAAATGGAATGCAGAAGATAACATGCTCATACAACTACCATGATATAGCAAAAAAGGGTCAAAGAAAGTACCATTTACAGTCACATGCGGCCCAGGGGAAGGGCTTCTGCTGAATCTTGTTGTAGAGGTTTCTGATTCTCCCTTCTTTTGCTCAGCAGTTAAAACGGAAGACAGTGCAGCAACTGCAGCTGCTCGCCGTGATCCTTGGTTTGATCGTGATGGCTTTGGTGCTGATGTTTTTGCATTTGAAGATGGTTTAAATGCAGATGATAGGGCAGCTAAGGCTGATGCCCTTTGAGTAGGACCACCACGACGATCACTGTTAGAGTTATGTTTGGACTGCATCAAATATAAACAGAAAATAGATCATAAATTTATCTTTGGACTGCAAATCATTTAACACTTCATCCTTTCTTGCAATCAAGCATGACTTGTTAGAAGTACAATTCCCAAATGTTCTAAAACAGAATTGGAAATATGAAAACGAAGGCCACCAGCATATTGAAACATCAAGTATATTCCTCATATTAGTGACTGAAAAGCATGCATGGATTCACTTTCTACTTTCCATGATAATTGAGGAAAAAGTGATGAAAGTTAGAACTCTAACTAACATAAATTTCTGTGTTTTCTAATAAAATTGAGCTGTTGGGTGTCAGCCATCATATCTGATGGTTATTTACAGATATTAATACCTGTTAGCTATCTGAAACAAGATACTAATACATGAAGCTCTTTCAGATCATGATTATTTACAGATGACAAAGGATGATGTTTCAGCGAAATGTTCATAGCGAGGAAAAACAAATACACGGGATGACCTATATGTCAGTGGCACATCAGATGGCCAGGTGTTATCATGACAGAATGGAAGATGTGCTGAACAACCACGGATTGGCATAAAGTCAGCATCCAGCATGTCAGATCTCAGTGAGCTTTAAGTAATCCTTTTTATACATCATGAATGGCTCAACCTAGTTAATATATACCCAACATCATATATTTATAGATAAAGCACTAGAAAACAAAGAAGGTTTGGATAGAACATATATTAATGTTTCTAACTAAAGAAACAAACAGCCAGTGAGTACAAATTAAGCATTAGCATAGAAAGAACATTTATAACAAATACACCAGCTTTTTGTGGTTGGATGAGAAAAACAAAAAGCTTTATCCTTTAAAAGTACATAATTAACATATAGGAAGACAGATAAAATATTTCCAAAATCACCATTTCTTTCTTTTCTTTTGGTTGAACTTGCTAGCCTGACAATTAATCAAAGTGCAGCTTCGTTATTTGATACCTCAACCTAATCATGAAACAGTTATAGCTTGATTAACTGTGATACTTGGCTCACAAACATGTACCTCTGAAGCATGCATAGCGGTACCAAACAAATGCAATAGCTTCTTCTGAAAAGAATTACCTTGAACCTGCATCACATGTAGAAGAGTTTATCTAGCATGAAGCATATGCAGTAAGCTAAGACTAAGTTGCAGGCTTAGCTTGAGGCCAAGATAATACATGTTGTGCAATATGATAAAAAAATATCTGGCAACCAATCCTGCCAAATCTATGTGCCGGATTTGTTATATTAGAGACAAGAACACATACATTATGAAAAGCACATAATTTAGGATTCTACAAGTTCAATTTGGACAAAATTCAAGAGAATTGACAAGAAAGAGGAGAGGTCTAATATTTTCTGATCTCCTTTCAAATAAAGTGGTTAAAGTGCATGAATGTAAATCAAATGTTGGTATAGGTCCAATGGTCACAATGGTAAAGGTGTAGAGAGAGTATCCAGTTAGACCTCAATATATCACAGAACATCCAAAAATTTTACTTTAAGCCCCACCTCAAATGACGGTCAAGAAAGAAAAATAAAAGGTCTGGTATATATCAATTTTGTAACCCTTGATTTCTAGAGCTTTTTGAGGATAAAATAGATAATTAAATGATTTCAAATTCGGAACTATTTCAACATATTAGGTTAACTGATTTCTTCAACTTATCTAATGATGGATTGTGTCATTTGAGTCACAAAGTTACACTGTCATTCAAGTCACAAAGTTACACATTACAGCTCTCACTATTTTTCATCAAAGCAGACACTGTACGTTAAGTGGTGTCAACTCAATGGTTTCTTTTTTTTCAATACCAAATTATTTCAGAACTCAAACATCATGAACAATATTCATTAAAAAGTGTACTAGATACAACACACACGGTGAATGGTTTATGTTTTTCTTGGGTAAAAATTCACAGATATACAAAAGATCATAATACAGCATCAATTATGTGTCAGTTTCTCCGTCAACAATTGCACATCTAGCTATAAGGCGACACCATGAGTGAATGACAAAGGAGCTTAGCATGACTTCAGCAATACATACTATTTTCTATTTCTGATTAGGAAAGGATAGATCTACATTCATGGTAGAAGTTGGCCTCACCAAATCTGGAAAATACCAAATGGCACTAGCAAGATTGAGATGAGTAAAAGACATGGCATTCTAGGTCCATACTGAGGTTGGAACTCACCTCAATCAGATCCAAAACTACATGGCAACCTAGTGAAGTGAAAAAATGCTGTTGTATTTTGGTTAGACAAGTTTAATTTTGCTTTAGTCTACTTAGAGTCATAGTAAGTTTACATCAAGAATTTCCTATTTTCAGATATAATTATTTGACTTTAATAATCAAATTTGCTTGTTATTAGTAAGGCTTTAAAAAAAATGTATTTAAAGTCCTTTTGAAGACAAGATAGGGTTTGTTATACTACCCGATATGATACGATACAGGTGGTATGTTCTAGTCCAATAAGTAACCGGCACACGGATCGGCCTATACTAGGCGGTTATGAATTGGGTATCCTGTATCAGGCAATACGAGGCCCATACTAGGCAGCACGATTAAAACTCAGTTGAGCAGGATTGGTCGTATGAGACAAGGTGGAATCCATGATTTTATCAGAGAACTTGGCAAGAGGTCAACACATGAGATTGTTAGTATTGATCCACAAGCCTATCCTCTATAAACAGCAAAACAGACAAGAATTTATGATTTTTATACAAAAAAAAGGGATATTGGCAAGGCAATAGTAAAGTGGTTCAACTTCCACAGGACTCTAACAAACACAAGACAAGGTCCATATTATCAGAATATTATATCTTCAATCCAAAAGACTAACACGGGGATCCAACCTCCAACACCGAAGGAGATACACAATATTTATTTAAATGAGATGATAGAACTGAAAGATTGGATCAAATTCTTCACAAGGTAGAGGGATGAGTATGGGATGACACTGATGTGTGTTAGTTGGACTGAGCCTACAACAGTGAGCATCATCAACTTTCTTGTATATTACAATATAAGAGACATATTTCGTAAGCCGGTTAATGACTCAATGCTTCCGATAAGATTTAAGATACAAATTATATTAAAAACCTAATGGACATTATGGTAGAGGAGATCGGGCCATAGTACATTATCCATATTATGACTGACAATAGAGCTAATTTTAGGAAGGTCGATTTACAATTAATGGAAAGAAGACAAACACTATTTTAGATTGGATATGCAACTCATTGCATGGACCTTAAGTTGAAGGATATTAATGAGTTACTCACCATTAGTAAGAAAGTGTGTGGCAAGGGCACAGTCGGTGACAAAGTTTATATACAACCATTATTGGGTCCACTTATTGATGCAAAAGTATATATATGATAATATGATAAGATATTTTGACCAAGCATCACTTGATTTGCTACAAATTTCATCGCTTTAAAGTCAATCCAGCAAAAGAAATAGGGTCTCAAGGCAATGGTCATATCATAGGAATGGTTGGGTTTAAGGTATTCAAAATCGAGCGATGGAAAAAAGGTAGAAAGATAATTCTTTCTTCTAGATTTTGGGAGGTCATCAATAAGAGTGGGACCGCTTTATATTGTCCTCCGGACAGTCGATATGGATAAGCATCCGAAGATGCATTATCTTAGACAAATATAACTTATAGCAAGAGAGGAAGTTAAGAAAGCATTCTCTGATGATTTTAAGACTAATTAATACTTATATCGACCATAGCTCATATGAACCAAGACATCCATAATATAGGTAAATTCATTTTCAGAATAAATTATAATATAAATATTCAATATTCGAAAAATTTTTACTAACAAAATCATTTATCTTATAGCGTATTATCTAAATCCAACCATTCAATTCGGTATAGTTTTGGAATGTGATCAGATTTATTATTAGTACTAAAGAATATTATATACTAACTCTTGCTAAAAAGTAAGATGCAATAAAGGCTATTATGGAGGGTTAACTATTCTAGAAAACTATCAGTTCATTCTCTGACACTGTAGCTATATCATGCCATTACAGTATAGATCCTGGTAGGAGAAATTTACACATACATGTTTGATTATAAATTAAAATTAACATTAATGATTTGTTATGCTAATAAAGTCTTATTTATGTCTTTTCGTAGTCGAGTGGTGTTTATAATTTGAAATATCCATACCTAATTAAAGAAAGGTTTTTGTCCGTGTACTTTTACAAACAACGATATCAAGTGATTGCGAACATAATTGATCAACATTCGCATTGATTCACATGAAGATCCACAACAAACTAACATATAGATGGTTGGAAAAACTAGATATGTCCACTACAATATGCGGCTAAGGTTGCAGTGAGCCAAGATGGACAAGGAGCTAGAGGAACTAGAGATTGATCTATCAACCTTGAATACTACAACGAAAATTCATAGCCGATGTTGGAACAGGTCAAAACAACAAAGAACCATGAGATCCTTTACTTGATGAGGCAGGAGATCTTCTATATCCTTCGTGTTTTATCACTGAGATAATAGAAGAAGAGGAACATCCCTCGATTAAAATGTGGCAAAAGGAGTTAGATAACCTCGAGTCAGACTACTCGAGGTCATAACACCCAACTTGCATAACCATCTGCCCAACATGCAAAGACAAAGGGAAAGGTAGTGGCATCAACCGCACAATTGGAAAGAATTGAGTCAGGCGATGAGGCACCTTCTCAATCATATTCAGCAACTCGCTAGGTTTATAGAGATACCTGTGACGTGGACAGTAGTGCCTCGATCGATGATGATAGTGATGCTAAGAGTCGATGGTTCCGCCTACTTAGTTTTAGGGTAGTGCATGGACTAGGGAGCCATATTTTACATATGCTATCCAAGATTTAGATTATGAAGCTTGACGAAATACAAGTTTATACACGGAAAGGGAAGGGGAAGGCAGTCGATGATTTTGAGTAGATACGACAGAGCCTATACAATGTAGATATAGAGCGGGGCTTATCATATGCCTAACCATCATATTATAAAAGATCATGCGACCAACAATAGTACGATAATAGTTAGTCATTCTTTTTGGAGGTTGGTCGGTCTTATGATACGAAGCAACAAATCGGTGATGAAAGTAGAAGTTTCAATGATCTCCAACCTTTGCACCAATACATACCACAATCATGCTTATCTCGGGAGCCGCCTTAGACATGTGGTTAAGTACGATCAAGCTATAACTATCACCATATTGATGCGCCAATGATATATTATGTTTAAGTATATTATGTCATGAGAGCAATTTCAGAATTAGGTCTGACAAACATACCAATATTGATATACAAATACATAGGATTGAGGACACCAATCGATCGCCTGTGGAGTTCTATCGTTCTTTTTTATGGTAAAACCAGGTATATCCATTGATTAATCAATCTATTACTTGATTCATTTGAATCTTAAAATTTCACTTGTAATATAATAATTCAAGTCATATCTTTATAGATAATTTAATATCAATGAAAGGACGGGTCGAAACATATCACAATGCTACTCCTTAAATCTTGAAAAAGATATGTGCCACTATTCCTTCTTAATTTAGATTATTTTCGATGAAATTATATTAAACTTACATTTAGTTCCAAATAAAAACCCTAATCTAAGTTTTTTTTTCCTTTTTTAGGTATTTTTTTAGGTTTTTTGGGCTTTTTTCTATGCTATCAACATGCCCACCCATACTGACACTCAGCACGTAGGTAGAGGGCAGCATGTGTCATGCCATCGATCGACACCCTAGCCAGGATATTAATCAAACTAATTTAAACTTTTTATTAAACCTTTACTAACTTACATCGCTTGATTCTTTTCTTTAGGCTCTAACTCAGAATCTTAGGCATGGTGTGCAATTTTCCAACTTCATAACTATTAGATCTATTATTTACAACATAGAACCATGATTTATATCATTAAGTTGAGCTCTTTGATCGATGAAAGGTTGAAGAGATGAGAACCGATGGCTCAACCAAAAATGAAGGTGCAAATCAAAAGCCAGAAAAGTACCATAGATTTTGCATTGTCCCAAGAGAAATACGCCGTGAAGAAAGAAGGTTCATTACCCGCCGTGATCTTATAAAGTGGCACATGTGGGGATAAACCTTCCAGTGACACTGCAAGATCTATGTATTTCTGAAAAACAAAGATGTTTTGTATAAATTAGATTATTGCAACAAAAATAGAACATGATGGTAGGAAAAAGAAAAAGAAAGCTTACAACCAATACCTGTCCTATATGAAACGCCTTTTGCTTCTCCTTGGAATCCACCGACTGTCCAATCCAAATAAAGATCTCGGCATGGGTGTCAAGTACCAACATGTCTTTGGTTAACAAATAATCTTGAGAATAATTGAAAACCTCAGTAACCTGCAAGCACAGTTATATGCAAGAAAAATGAGAAAGTGCAAACAGTACATGAGTTTCAATATAAAGATTATAGTTGGAAACAATCAGTCACACCTCTAATTTTCCTGGAGAAGCATCATGTTACCACAAATAAACATCAGATTTCAAAAGTTAGATCAGGAAAAATAAACGAAAATATATAAAGATTAGGAAAATCTCCAAAATTATACTTTTGTGATTGAACCAACCTTTCTTAAATGAAAACGTGTACAAATGAGGATCTTTAACAATATCTTGTGTGATCTTTTTGCTGGTAAAACTTTGCTTACCACCAAGAGCAAACCAGAAAGCACAGTTTTCTGTTCCCTTGTTGACATGCTTCAGTGCAACACCTGGCTGCAGGAGAAAGTGGAATCTTGTTAATTCATAGAGCTCTATAAGTGTAATTATGTGTATACATATATGCAATATGCACACACACACACATAATATGTGTGTGTATGTGAATGCATGTTGATGTAGGTGAGGTACTGTAGAAATGTACAGAGATGCTGTCAGTGATTGCCAAAAGTATCTAAAAAGGTTTGCTTTAACAAAACCAAAATGTCAAACTTAAATCAGCCATCCACAAACAGGCTAAAGAAAAAGTGACTAACAGATAGGCCAAAGCAAAAGCAGTTTCAATGATGAACCTAAAGCTAAAACCAAGAATATTTCTAGTTTCTTGTTCACTGAAAGTAAATGATCATCCCCTTATGCCCAAAATTATAAACATTAGAAGTAAAAGAATACTTGTAGTTAAGCAAGACTCAAAACAGAAGCCAACAATGAGCAGATACAAAAATGCATCTCAGAGCTAGTAATGAAACAAAACCACATATCTGAAACAGTTTGCACCAAAATTGTCATACTTACACCACACCATAGCAGCTTGTATGTGTTTGTGGAATTGGCTGCATTGGCTGAGACTATTACTAAGTATTTTAACTCTCCCCAGGCTCTACATTGGCAGGAGCATCATGCACTGGGTTGTCTCTTTTTCCTATTGACTCTGTTTACTTTGACTGTATTTGTCATCATGAAGTGCAAAGACAATTTCACAAGTTGGCATAACAGGAAAAGAGAATGATGACATTGAACCAAAAAATTGATACAAAATTTTGGATGCATGCCTTTAAAAGTTCTGCAATTTGTACAGCACACTGCTGCTGTTCGAAAGTACTTGAACTTCCATTCCATATGAATAGTGAATTTCCAGATTACAAAATGAAACAATCGCTGGAACTTAATGATGTTGCCACCTGAAACAAAAAGATGAATTTCCCATATATCCAACACTTGTTCATATGCAAAAATAAAGAATATTCCACTGACTTGTCAAATTAAACGAGAATGATGTTCTATTTAATAATAATGAAAATTAGAAGATTCCTAGGTGAAGCTGCACAGAGAAATATGTTCCTTGCTACCTCAAGAAGGGCAACCAAGGATGACTAATCCAGGGCATATTAGGTACTAAGACTGCATCATGTGCTATGTAAATCATTTTGTGCTTCTCTTACATGGACTAAAAGCTTTGATTATGTATTTGGTAAGAAGTTCGACAATTTATTGATTAGTCAATTATTTCAAATTCTACCACAGGCAGAAGCCATAGTTGTAAAAATTGTTAAGCATATGTTGGTTGTTGTTTATGTGCTAGCATTTTTAATTTTCTTCTACTGGCATTACTTCATGAACTCTATTAGTTTCACTGTATCATAATCTACTGTCTTTGTTTTCATTATCACAATATAAACTTATGTTCAGCTCACCAAACTAAGTTTTCCTTTGTTTTGTCACTCTTTGATGTACAAAACCTGGGAATACTGACTGTTATATTATAAAGTATTATGCTCCCTCAAAGGTTCTTCATCAATAACTAATATTATTTGAGTTACTAACAATTGTATATGCTTTACTTGAGCCAAGAAGAATTGGATTCTCTCTCATTTTCAACAACTTACATTGTTGGGCATGATCAGTAAGCTATCCCTGACAGCAACTATCTACCACATATGGGTAGAAAGCATGGTTCGCCATTCCATGGTGTACCACCCGATATGAGCAGTATATAACGGTCTAATAGGGGACTGGTATGCGAACCATCCTGTACCAAGCAATACATGTTACATGACCTTGTATCGGGTGATACAAGGTCTGTACCGATTGGATTTTTATCGTTACCAATCAAGGCCTGAGATTGCCCTGTTTTAAATGGTCAATTTGATCATTTGAACCATAGGAAAGAATTTTTAAACTCTTTTCTTCCCCCTCTTTCGACCCATTTTACTCCCGCAATCTCTTAACCTCTCTTAAACTCTCTCACTCACATATCTCTCTCATTCTTAGATTTTCACTCTCTTAAGTTCAACAAAACTACGATTGGTGGATTAGATCAAATTTAGGAGGATTAAGAGGAAGTACACTCTAATTAAGAAGTATGCATTTTGTTTTTAGATTTTTATTGATTTATGAGATGATTAAACCTATTCTATGTGGTGGTTAATGACTTAATGTCTAATATGTTATTTGACATTTTTTATGATAGAATAATGTTAATTAAGGAGTAATTAAGACCTTTAATGTTATGATCAGTGTGCTTAATGCTGTTTTTTTTTTTCTGAAATTAAACACTTAATGGGTTAAATCTTTGTATTTCATGCACAGGTGATTTATATGTTTGTGATGGTATAATAGGTTTAATTAGATTTTAGTTAAGTTTTTTAATATTGTGATTAGTAATTTTAATGATGATTTAATCAAAATTTGACCCTGTACTAAGTTAATTCAATGTCTCTAATATCTATTAGGGTATTTGACATATTTATAATGGTGAAAGAGGACTAATTAGGGATTAATTAACTGTGTTAATGCTATAATTAGTGCATTTAATTATGATGATATAGAAATTTGACTTGGCTCAATTAAATATCTTTAATAGCTATTAGAGCGTTGATATATTTATAGTGATGAAAGAGGAATAATTATGGAGTAATTAACTATATTAATGGTGTGATTAGTATATTTAATGATGATTTCATCGTAATTGACTTATATTGGATCAAATTTATGTGTTTAATGCTTCTTAGGTTGTTTGACATATTTATAGTGGTAAAATAGAGCTAATTAGGGTTTAATTAAGTTTTTTAATTACTATAGTTAGTGTATTTATTGATAAATATAATGATATTGAGTCAATTCTACGTATTTAATGTTGAATATGTTGATTGGCATATTTATAATGACAAAATAGGATTTATTACATATAATCACACTAAAGAAACAAGCACATGATGACGTTTGGGATCATGTCCAAAAGATAAATAGGAACCGTCATCATTGGTAATGTACTTATTGTGACTACATCAGCAAGGGTGGAGGAATCATCTGAGTAAAGATGTGTTTGGTCGACGGGTATCCCAATATTGCAAAATACAAGAAAGTTCGGACGGAAGTCCGTAAATCATTTCAATAAAAGTTACAACAGGCAAGAGAAGATACAATGAAAAAGAAGGCAAGAGCTAAGGAATAATACTATAAGGCTACGTAGGAACTAGTTTATGATGAATATAAGGGTTGCAGCAATAATATCAATCTGGATTTCAGAACTGGTATTCGTGCATCACTGGAGCATCAGTATATATACGAGAAAGCAATGAGACATCAATGACCTAACTCACAATGGGAGCGCGGTAGTGGATATGCCTCAATACATACTGTACCGACAACCGGTTGACATGCCGAAACAGATCGATAAGGCAAACTTTAGTTGAAAGAACTAACCAATCACTTTGCTAGATCGAAAAACCATTAGGTGTCATCATATCATATATTCTAGCTAATATTCATGTTAACTAATTATTACAGTCGAAGTAGCCAAGGACAATTCCGAAGATTATGACGTTGTTGACATTTGGGACTTACAACCTTCGTTTCATTTACCAAATCATATTTGGTGTCAATGTACTCCACCATAATGTAATTGAATTGCTATCAACACTGATATTTTAGTGTGTAACCATTTCATGTATTACTGTCTTCTTCATCATCATAAAAAGGAAACCAATTTCTATTACTGCTGTTGGACACCTCACTAAGAATACTATTCTCTATCATGAACTGCAAGTATAAACCAATTTCTATTACTGCTGTGGACTCCTTACTCATTATACTATTCTCTATCATGAACTAAAAGTATAAATCAATTTCTATTACTGTTGTTGGATGCCTCACTCAGATTACTATTCTCTATCATGAACTACAAGTAATTTATCAAGGTCTTATAGAGGAAAAACAGAAATCTCAAACTTATTCATCATGCTTGATGAATAAGTTGCAATAGAGATGCTTTAACAGAAAGTTTGTGGCCCCTTGGAAAAGTTGGATACTACTCTTAAATATTGACAGTTTTCATGACCTTTTTCATTCATCTTTTGGAAGCAAACAGCCCAGCTAATTTCCTTGCACATTACTATAATAACATGAGAGGAATTTACATGGAGCCAGGAAAGTTACCCCCAAAACTGCAAAGGATGATACATGTAGACACCAATAACATGCCATTCCAAAGATAACTATTGCTCAAATGAATTTTCCATATCTATTGATATGGAAGCCTGTACAACAATCCAAGCAAATGTACAAATATGATAAACTACCTGTTATATTTTCTTTTGTTTGTTTCATCCAAACTATGGTTGGTCTATTATTATGTCTACATGTAGTATTCTGCCCACATTTCAGTTTATTTCACCATTGCTCTTGAAGTAGTGGAATGTGTTAGTTGTACATTGCAATGTATATTTTATGCTAATGAATATGTTACCTTCTTTCAAAAGGAATTTAAAATATTTGGACTTACTCTGCTTTCCTTAAGTTTTGGGTATAATTGCTTAGTTCGTTAAATCAAATTAGTTTATTAACTAGAAAGGGGAGCATATTATGCACCTACTAGAGATCACTATGCAAATGAGTCCTTACCAGGAAAAGAGCAAAGCTTGTGTTAACCTTTTACATCATCAAGCCCAAATATTTCCCCCTTGGAAACCTAATGACTGAAAGCAGGGTTTAAGCTCAAAGTTCTGCCAATATTCAATTAGGTTTAGCCTAAAGTTGGCCAAAGCTAATTTTGAACTTTGATCTGCTTGCCTTCACCACTTTCATCTTCAAGTCAATTGGACTAGATCTCAAGGGTTTTCCCAGAACAAATTCAGGTGTAGGGCAAGAAGCAACAGTTCCCATAAAACTAGCATGCCATAGAACCAACTACCAAGTGCAATGTCTTATGTAAGATTATTGGCAACAAGAACAAGAATGAGAACTGTAACTCAATCAAAGAATATGGATGATAAGAGAACTGAGGTGGTTAAGTCGGCTTCTTTAATAATTTTACTTGTCTGAGGACCCTGGAAGGGCAGGAGAGGGCCCGAGTCAAAGAGAAAAGAGAATCCAAGGGAGGAACAGGTGCTGACGAGAACACACTTTCATCCCAAGTTCATGCATGAGGAGATAAAAGGAGGGTATGTCTGTTTGAGGAGAAGCAGCTCCTGAAACATAGATGCTTTTTCCGAGTCATGGTGTTTGACGGATTTGACAGTCCTAGACTTTGAATAAAGTAAAACTAAAAGCTGCTGTTATCTAAACCAACACTTGATATGGAAAAAAAATCACTCAAGATCATGTGATTTTCTAAATATCTGCTAACACATATAAAGACAAAGATATAATAATCAACATATGAAATGAATCTAGTAGGTGGGAAAAAGGCCTCAGGATATTATAGTCTTGGACAGATTCTTCTATCAGACATAACCTTATCAACATTTTTTGGTGAGTACTAGAGATTTAAACAAATTTTTACAAGAATAACACCTAAATTACTAGCAATAAAAAGTTCCAATCACTGAATAATGCTTGTAACCAAGGTATGCAATACCGGTGTTTCGAGGTTGGCTCGGTACGATATGATACCATGTACCGCTTGGTACACCAGGGTGTACCGAGTGATTTTAAATATTTCTTTCTCTACAATAGCACCGTAGCAGTGCTACAGTATATCACTTAGCACTGTAGCATGTTCCATCCGATAGCGGACGGTCCGCGTACCGGTATGCTGTCGGACCGGTACGTACCGCCCATACCGGACGATACTATTCGAAATTGCATACCATGCTTGTAACAAATGAGCCAAAAGTTGTAAACTATGATAGCTGCAGTAACAGCTTGGAGAATAACTTCTTTTTATTTTTTTTGGCTTTATTGAGGATATAGAAGATTAAAAATTAATGAAATGTAAAATAATATTTACATGTGCATACCGTGTCAACTTGAACTGCTTTATTGTTGTGGGCTGATGTACCAGATACTTGGATTAGTGCAATGCCATCAGAAGTATGAGTTCCATCATTTAGATTCTTGTCTGCAATGAATTTTTTGTAACCAGAGCTGATTCCACCCTGTGCAAGGTTATATTCAACAAAATAGAAAAACCCTAGGCTTTTGGCAATACAAGTATGACATTAGCAAATCTTGTCAGAATCTTGTGTTTCTTTCTGTATACAGATGGAAACACCATATAATCTATTGATATGTTCAACACAACCATGGGTTGAACAAGTGCAATGAAGTGTGGTGGTTCTCTCCCTTGAAAAATGCGGCCCTGCAGGAGGACAGAACTCAATAAAGCTGTTTCTGCTTCTTGTCTTATCAATAAAGGATCAGGAAAATAAATAACCTGCACAGGTCTTCCTTTTAAGGAACTCCACATTGTATTAGCCAACCTAGTCACCATCAGTTGATCGTCCTGGAAGAAAACAATGTCATTTTGATACCAAGTAAACCTAGCCTAATCAGCAAGCTCAGTGAACTGTTAATGCAATACGATTACGCAGCTCAAACCTAGAAGTGCAACGTTGATTCAAATAAGGCATACATTTGAAACTAGGAGGCTTATAAGTGTGTGCAGATAACTAATATGCATTACACAATTCAGGATCTCTTCCAAGGCTCACTGAGATTTAAATCAAAATGTGGAAATTTTTAGTGCATAAAAATACAAATTAGGAGGCATAGTCATGAATATTAGAGTAACTAGACATCAATTTTTCATATTATTAGAAGGATTTAAATATCATCCCAAGGGGCACAGAGGATCAATAACTTTCAGTTAAGGGAAGGCCCAAGGACCATACCTGTATTAATCCAACTTGCTAGCACAAAAACCAAATAATAGTTATTTAACAACCATTTAATATGCTATTTCTGTTTTTCAATAGGACTGAAAATATACATTATAAAAAAGAAATTTTGTTTAAAACAAGAAAAATTAAATGCCATTGTTTATAAATTTTGATACTCAATTTGTCCTACACTGGCTTTCTAATTGGAGACACTTTCCTACTCTCAACTGAGGGAGAGAACCATCGACTAAAGGCATTCATCAACTCCTCACACCAAACCACCACCCAAAAAAGGGAAAGGATATCATATTGATTAATTTCTAACCCATCCCAAAATAGAAAAAATTACATATATATATATAGACATGTTAAAATATAAATATTTCTTGTATATAATTTTATAGTTTAAAATTTTGCACATATACCCATTGCTGGTTAATAATAGCCCAATTGACCGTTAAAAATATAAAAGAACATAATTGCACTTAAGCATCTTCTCCTCTACCCTCTTTCCTCTATTTGCCCTCTTCTTCTCCTCTCACCCCTTTCTTTCTCTCCTCTAATCAATCATTTTCCATGGCCCCACCCATAGAAAGACAGATCTCATGACCTGCCTCCTCGTCACCCTTTGACTTTTGAGAACTGGCAAACCTTGTTTCCTAGAAGAATGCCATTGCCAAGCCCCCTCGAGCCCTCCAGTCTTCCTTGGCCCTTAGCCTTTAATATTGCCATCCTCCATAGTTGTTCCCCAGTCAGTGCTGGCAATAGCACTAAAGGAAGCTCAATGCTGGTATAAAAAGCCATGTTTCCAAATGTAAAGCAATATTTCTAACCAATTCGTGATAGTGCCATGAGCAAGAATATAATGCTGTTGCAAAAGAACATAGAATATCAAATGCCACGTCACTTCTGATTTAACTGAAAAGCTACTAGACAATGTAGGAAAGATGACGAATTACCACAACTTCTTGGCATGCCCCATTTGTTGCACAGATTTTTGGCTTGTAGGCCAGTAGAGGAATTCAGGACTCAAACCTGAAACAACTTAGTAATTGTTCAGTTAAAACCTAGGATGTTAGAGATTGATATAATCAGAAAGCAGCAGTTATGATGCTGTTATTTCTTTACTTGGTAGCTGTTCAGTTCAATTCTAGGATGCTAGAGGTTCATATAATCAGAAAGCAGCAGTTGCAGAACTTAATAATCAATAACAGAAAAAAGTTAAAAAAGAGAGAAGATCGAGAATGAGGAAAGGGAAGGAGAGTCGACAAGAAAACCACTTGCAACAGAGATACCAAATGGCTTCCAAGAAAAAGGTAGGGAAGGGTTTCTACAGAAAAACATTTTTCTATGAAAGTTAAATATAAGTTGTCCGGACAGGTAGAAAAGGAACCCTTTTTTATGTATGAATGCAAGAAAATGTGAAATCTAATCACTTTCTGAAAAGAGACAACAAGAAGTCATAGAAACGAGAACTTAGATAATTTTCCTTTATATTCTTTCATTGAATTAGTCCAAAACAGAACTTTTACCGAAAATATGGATATTAGTCTTACAAACCTTTTTAGTTTACCAATTAAACAAACATCAAACCATGGACTAACCAAGGGAAAATATTTCCCATTAAGTTTCCTGTGCAACCACACATGCTTATGTTCTTTAGCATAAGGCATTTGTAACCCGAGTCTCAAGCAAACTCAACTGTAATTGCAACCATGAATCATCATAAAGGGCTTGTTTTCATAACTCAAATTAGAACTCAAAAGACTCCCATAAACATAAAGAAAACATTCAGCTTGTCTCTTTTCTTGACTTAACCAATCAACTATGCATTTCTTCTAAACATAAGACTCCAGGAAATTCTCCAAGAAGAATAAAGTATCTGGATTCCAAAATTCATTTTCCTAATGTACAGATTGTGGCCTCATCTGTTTCAGGATGTATAGACTATAGACTATCAACTATGAAATATGTATAAGAATGTAGGATTCTGATACCAAAAGGTAAGAATTCATCCCTAGGATAGATCTTTGAAAAAGAAGGGATCCGAAAATGATCAGTTGCTTTATGAATTATGATGATAAAGAATAATATCTTAACAAGAATCCGTGATCTATTTATCATAAAAGATAACTTTTCGTAGCTTCAACAATTTAGAGAACATAGCAACAACATAATAAATTAAGATCATTATTTTAGCCTCACTAATCATAAACTGATGCTTAATACAAATCACACTTGCATAATATATCAAATCATATATTCATTCATCTATAACAAAATTCCAGCACTAAAAAGTTCTCCCAAGAAGCTTCCGTGAAGTAGTCTTTGAGTATTAATATTTTAAAAATTGAATTCTCGAGAAATTAGCCAACAATATTCATGAACTGTCTTAAAAGTGTCAGACCTGACATATGTCGAATACAGATGCAAAAAATAATTTGAATTTTCATGTTGCATAGCATATCACAAGCCCCTTTAGCAAGAAATTTCAGCTAAAAATCCTAAATTAAGAAATCTGACCAAAATTCCTATCCACTTAATAGTACAAATTTAAGGGTTAATACATAAGGATGACTAATTAGAAACAACTGGACTCACAAGAAACTTGTTCCAATGATCCTCAACTAAGTCCAATGATCCTGATGCTATGAACCCCTTGTTGATCGTAAATATGATTTTGATTTTGACAACCTAGGTTATAAATAGCCAATGGTCCACATAAATTGTTATTTGTTGATCGCAAATCACACAAGCTACTTAGCCATGGGGCTCATAATCACACTTTACTTGGACCTGATGTAATTTTTTCCACAATCTATCCACCACATAGCAAACCAGCAGTCAAAGCAAGAATGGTACAGATTCAACTACCATATTCGGCTCATTCAATTCTTCGAATCAGACCTGTGCATCACATGCACACAAAGCTAAACTGACCATCATGTACTCCCACAATATTTGCAAAAGGACGGATTGAACATTTAAAACAAATTAGTAGATTCATTCAGGCAAAAGAAAAAAATATGTAATAATCTGGCACATCCTCTCATCTTTACCCCATCCCAGCCAGACAAATACAGAAACTCAAACACATGCTCTCCCTGCTAAGCTAGACTGGCACACTTCCAGCATCAAAACATGCCAAGAAGAGGAACACAAATTTTTTTATCTGGTTAAAGAATCTTTATTTGAGATATCATAGTTCCTAGTCAATGGATTCAAAAATATTTAGTTAGACCCTATATTAAAAAAACATTATTATATGAAAGTGCAACATCAACATCTAGTACACAGAATATAATTTTTTATTACAAGTATGACCTATAATATTAAAAGTCAAAAGGCGAGGATCTTGCATATGGCCCAAAAACTTTAAACTTTTAGGTGTGAGGGAGAAATCACAAATCCTTAGGAAAAAGAGAGAAAAATAGAGAAGACAAGAAAGATACCTGTAAAATTATGTATGAATCTCCAGAGTAAAATTTACCATTGTCAGACTTTGGCAAAGGCACTGGTTGAAAATCCTCAATCTGCCATATCTCTGTTCCTCTAATGTTATGTTAAGTAAATTCTGCAGAGGGATAGCTAACAAGCACTTCAAACAGTAATGGAAAAGGACTAAAGATTTTGCACAACTAGATCCTAGGATAACTTGTTTTTACAGAGCATTTCGCAACACATTATAAGGATACACATTTTGTCCAACTCCCTGAAATGCAGGATCAACGTATTTTGCAGAATTGGACATTATGCACTTGGAAGGCCTTACAGGAAAGATGTATTTACAGTTTCAGTATGTGCTTGAAATACTCAATTATGCAAGACGATTGTTCTGCAGATGAAATTAGCATAGTCAGTAATCAACAGGAACTATCAGCTTGTACCATTCAATATATGTCACAGATTCAATAATATAATCTCAACCAAGACAAGTAAAACAGTCTGTGAATTAAGTAGAAAATGCACATCAGCAAGTGATAAAACATAGTTATATAATATTTTCACTTAACTGGAAGTTGACACATAAAGAACACAAAAAAGACAGTATCATTTATGTTTCTCATGAAAGATGATATCAAATAAAAAGAACTATCAAATTATCTGGGGAAACAACAAGGTTAAGCAGGTTTGATGAAGAAAATGGGCTTCTTTGATAGCATAAAGATCCCAGATAACTCAGGAACTATTTATGTCAACAATTGATGATGTGTAGTAACTATTGCAGAGAAGAAGCAGACGGATATTCCAGAAAGAAGAAAAGGTTGGAGTTGCATCTATAGTGATCAATTTAGATTTGGAATTGAATTACCTTGAGAAGAAAGACAGCCATCTTTTCTACATAACTTATTTTAAAGGTTTTGAAGTTCAAGGGGTTTAATAACTATAACTTGTCAAAGATTCAGACCTACTGTTCAGACTGTCTGAGTCAAAATATTCCTACTATATCAGAGGAAGAGTTCTTGAATTGGCTACAAGTGATTGTGCTTTAAAGCCAATTCTTGTACAACAAGAAAAATTCTAGAATCAGCCATAATAAATGCTTTGATCAAATAAGCTTTACTTTATGTAGAATTTTATGCCCTATCCTGCTTCCTCAACTTTTGCTATTCATTAAATTAATAATAGAATCAGACATCTCTACGGTTTCCAAACAATAGATTCATAATGCCACAAAGATACTACTACTAAATTAAGTAGTTTCTTAATTCTTGATCAAGAAATGACAACCGCTACACCTACTAATGTCTCCTTATCAGAAATATATCAAATTGCAAGACATAAAATATAAGAAAATTGTCAAAAGACCAACCAGCATGGCCTCAACAACAGAGACATGCTTTTCTCCATACAAAAGTTGGCAATTTAGTGAAAAAGCACCAAAGAAAGACTGGTTTGTAACAAGCAATGAATACCTAGCCATTCTGTACCGAGTTTTGGAGCCACATTTACCAAAACACAGGCTGAACTATAAAGAAAGACAAGCAGCATTGTATGATCAAATTGAGTATTCGTATAAACAAGAGGAGAAAATTGAAAATTTTACTGTTTGCTAGTCAATCTGAATAAAAATTCCACTAATTAAACTCTAGATAAGTGTTCGATTTGTCTTAATAGCTGAACCTTAGCTAGACCAAAAAAATGGCCAGAGTTACGGATCCAAAAACATGATTGCAGTAACTCAAAAGTTCCCCAAAAGATCCAGACTATAACAAGCAGGATGCTAAAGCACCAAGGAACACAAGAGGAAAACGTGTACTCAACGATATATCCCAGAATTTGTGAGATACGGTTCTCGCAAAACCATAACCTGATTCCAAGTACAAGAAGTTGGACTCCAGACCAACGAGATGGCGGAGATCATGTAAACGAAAGAGAGCAGAAGCGCAGGATCTGGGAAGGGCCGATCGGGTGTCCGAGACCAACCACGACGCAATCGACCCACCCGGAACCGAATCAGAGAGGGGAGCGGAGGGAATGCCGGCGTGTCCAAGAAGTTCTGTGGGAGACGGGGGAAGGAAATGAGAAGGGGAAAGGGGAGACGAAGGCAAGGACGTTTGCGGAAGGAGCGAGGATTGTAAAAGTGAGTGAATGCCGCTGTCGCCGTCTCCCATCTCACCCCCAACGATCAGTAGCAGTAAAAAGGAGGGAAGCCGGTCAAAAGATATTATAATTACAGTGCTGTCCGCGTCATATTTGTATGAATATTCCTTCAAAAGTTTATATTGCACTTCATACGTATGGAATGAATTGTATTATGTTGATACTTCATCTTATTGTAATGAATGTTTTTTTCTGCTATTAATTTGTTGAAAACATATTTCCGATAAATTCTTGATATTCGCCCTGTTGACCTTCATCCAGGAAAAAGAGTTGATCATAACAAAGCTTCTCTTCTTTCAGCGAATAAATATATTGTGGTCGGTGAGTCAACACGGCTAGATCCATCGATCGATATCGAGAGCCCTCAGGAGGGAGATCTGGATGATGAAGTGGTTACAGGGTGATCTGGATGATGAGGTGACTGGGCCCTCAGGAGGGAGTGCTGTTGGCGATGGTCGAGATCGGGCCGATTATATATGTATATGTATATATATATATATATATATATATATATATATATATATATATATATAAATATACATATATATAAATATACATATATATAAATATACATATATATACATATACATATATATACATATATGTATATACATATATATACATATATGTATATACATATATATACATATATACATATACATATATATACATATATACATATATATATATATACATATATATATATATATATATATATATATATATATATATATATATATATATATAACTCTATAACTCAGTTTGTATATTGTTTTAAAAGATTAAGAACATAAATTCTCTTGTAACTTAATTACATCGATTTGATTTTAAGTTGTATACGTTCAATATATATATATATATATATATATATATATATATATATATATATATATTTTTCCATGTCTATAACCTTTTAAATAGGAATGTATCACTTTAGCCCTCATTTATAACTCTTGACTTAATTAATAATAAAACTCATGTTAGTAATATCTCATAATTGATATAGTTTCTAAGCATCATTTCCATCAATAGATATATAACTAAGACAGGATAACATTAATGAGATCCTACATAACTCCTTTGTGCACAAATCCAATTTCATATGTTTGATAAGCGTATTCGTATTTATTTGAATTTATTGTTATTATGTTAATGCTCAACTGACGAAGATATTAGTTTTCGGTAAATATATAACTAAACTTGAATTTAAGATATAAAACATAAAAATCATTAACTTTAGATGGATATTTGTGTAATTTTCTTTTTTTTCAGAAGTTTAGTTTGTTCTAATTCTTTGTATATTTATTAGTTGGGAAACTAATAATCGATGGGATTACAAATTTCCCATTCTAACGAACATATCGAAATTATTTTGATATCCTAATGTTGTCAAATCCTTTGGGCATAATAATTATTTCATTAACTAAAAAATTAATTCTAGATGAGATAATAAAAAGCGATCAAGAAAAAATGATTTTTCCATCAACTGATTCGAAAACTTTGTAAGATTTCATATTGGAAGAAAAGCACATCGAGTCACTATTTTATTTTTTTAACGAATATAGGCAAATTTCTTTTAGTAGTAATTGACTAATAAAAATAGTTCTAATGAATTATGAAGAAACAAAATTTATCATCAGAAGGTTCTGTTTAGTCAATCGTATTAGATTGATGTTTGAAAACCTCAGTGGAGATTTCATTTGATGGTGCATATTTTTTTATTTGATCAAATCAAAATAAAATTATCGATTCCAACTACGACCAAATAGAAGCAGGTAAAAATTCTAAAATTAGTATCCATATATCTATCCTATATCAGAAAATACCTTTGACGGTGTATAATTGGTGATGATTTCTTAATGTAGAAGGTGATGACTTGCTACTATTTTCCTTATGCTCGATAATTTTGTTAGGAACGAGTCGACACTAAGAGGAGGAGGGGGTGAATTAGTTCAGCGAATAAAATTACGTCGATTCTGAAATTTTTGTACATTCGATGAAAACTGATATCGGAAATGCTAAACTTTGAAAGCATTTGGAAGAGTGTAATGAGAAAGTAAACAATTAAGACAGTTTGTAATTAAAGTAAATTGCTGAAAAGAAATGTAAACCAAATTTTTATAATGGTTCAATCATCGTGACCTACATCCACTCTATCGATTCCTCTTCCATCGAGGCCACTAGCATCCACTAACGGTCTTCCTTCAATAGGCGAAGACCAACCACCTTTTTACAACTCTGTTTTTCTTTTGCAGGTTGAGGAGAGAATCTTTTTACACCCCAACTTACTTCTCTCTCAAACTACACTAACACTTAGAGCTTTGAGAAGAGTTCTC
The DNA here is from genome assembly GCF_036884655.1 of Musa acuminata AAA Group. NCBI lineage: Eukaryota > Viridiplantae > Streptophyta > Magnoliopsida > Zingiberales > Musaceae > Musa > Musa acuminata. Next base: position 11,445,591 of record NC_088357.1, on the reverse strand, counting down.
ACAAGATTACAATAGCGTTGTTCTTCTATTTTACTCTCAATTATTGTATTTTTTAACCAGGGATGAGAGGAGTATTTATAGGTCTCAAGTGGATTCAAACTTGGAGTCTAAAAGAGTCTCATCTTGGGTTTTTCGAGTCCTGGTGGTACCATCGCCTGTGCTGGGCGATACCATTGCATGCAGTACTGGCACTGGGCAGTACCACCGCCTAGTCTAGTGATACCACCGCTTGGAAGACTATGTCTGGGCAATACCACTGCCCAAACTAGTGATACCACCACTTGACACTACCACTAGGTGGTACCACCGCCCAGTCTAGCGACACCACCACCATAATTTCGGAGATTGTGCCACGATGGTGCCATCTGTTGGGTCATTATTTGGGTCTTTCACTTGGCCCAATACAGCTCAAACTTGGGCCCAATTGACCCTAATTGAATTGGCTCAATTCTAACTCAATTATGTAATAACTACGAATTTTAAGACATTTACTAAGCTAAATAAGTCCGTAAGTCTAGGTTTCTTCCGGTGAGCTTCCGACAATCTTTCGGTAAACTTCCGACGATCTCTCGGTAATATTCCAGCGAACTCTCAGCAAGCTCCTGGACTTCACGACAATCTTTTTGGCGAGTTCCAACAAACTTCTTTGGCAAGCTTCTGGACTTCTCGATCAATTCCGGTAGAACTTCCGACGAACATTTGGACTTCTGACGAACTCTTGAACTCCCAACAAAATCTCATTCTTGACTTTGGAACTTTATTTTGCTTTATACCTTGCTATCGTAGTTAATCCTGCACACTTAAAACCTACTTCAATCTAGACAATTATTATAAAGCTTGAATCAAAGTTGTCTAATATGTCATTGGTTCACCGACGCTTCGTCTGATTCTTCGGCGTATCGTCCTCTCTTGCAGCCTATTGCCCAATCGACTAGTTGACCTCTGCAACACTGATTTCCTTGGCACAATTTCCACTTTTCTTGGCTTGATGCCCAAATCCATAGCCCGAAGCCTTATGTTGATATGTCGACCGATCCTTCGGCTCGACGTCCAATCTTCTGACATGTTTTTCTCTGGCCCAACATGATTCTTCCTGCTTCAATTGTCTCTCCCTGATTTAAGCTTCCTATGTCACTCAAAACACAAATCAAATCATAAACACTATCAATTGGTTTCATCATCAAAATGCGAAATTCAACAATGTTTCCCTTTTTAATGATGACAATCAATTGACGATGGAGTCAACCTTAACTCCCCGTGCCATATTGATAGAATTCTTGAATTCAAATTGAATTCAAGTCAAAGAAAATTTAATCGTTAATATTTATAACACGTCATCATAAAATCATGCATAATCAAATCATTCAATACATCATTCCATGCATGATTGTCATTGTAACTTCTCCCCCTTTGTCATCGATAGAAAGGAGAAATGCAACTAGTAAGTGTTTAAACATAGGTCATTAAAGACCCAATAAGTTCTTCAAGTGGAAAATAGTTCAAATCATTAGCCTCTTGAATGGTCGTTACTTTAGGGTCCCAACTCTTCGGAAGGGATCTTAATATTTTATTAACAAATTTAAAATTTGAAAAACATTTGCCAAATGCTTTTAAACTATTGACGATATCCATAAAACGGGTGTATATGTCTCCAATAGTCTCACTTGGTTCCATTCGAAACAACTTAAAATCATGCATCAAAAGATTAATCTTTAAATCTTTAACTCTACTAGTGCCTTCATGTGTGGTTTCAAGAGTATGTCAAATATCGAAAGTTGTTTCGCAATAGAAACTCGATTAAACTCATTTTTGCTCAAGACACAAAATAGAGCGTTCATAGCTCTAGCATTTAAAGAAAAAAGTTTTTTCTCCAAATAATTCCATTCTTTTATTAGAGTATAAGATTTTTGAAAGACATTTTACATAATATTTCATAAATTTAAATATAAAGAAAACAAGAAAACTTTCATATAAGTTTTCCAATAAGTGTAGTCTGTCCCATTAAACATGGGAGGACGAAAGATGAAAAATACATCTTGAAAGTTGAAAAGAATCATTTCTCTTAGGTGTTAAACCAAATGAGAAAAACGAGGCTCTGATACCAACTATTAGGAATGAGTCAGCACTCGAGGGAGTGAATTAGTGCAGCAGATAAAATTACGTCGGTTTTGAAATTTTTGTATGTTCGATAAAAACCGATATCGAAAATGCTAAACTTTGAAAGCGTATGAAAGAGTGTAATGAGAAAGTAAACAAGTAAGACAGTTTGCAATTAAAGTAATTGCTCAAAAGAAATGCAAACCAGATTTTTATAGTGGTTCAATCGTCGTGACCTACATCCACTCCATCGATTCCTCTTCCGTCAAGGCCACTAGCATCCACGAATGGTCTTTCTTCAATAGGCGAAGATCAACCACCTCTTTACAACTCTATTCTCCTTTTGTAGGCTCAAGAGAGAACCTTTACACCCCCACTTACTCCTCTCTTAAATTATACTAACACTTAGAGCTTTGAGAGGAGTTCTTACAAGATTACAATAGTGTTTTTCTTCTATTTTGCTCTCAATTCTTGTATTTTTTAACCATGGTTGAGATGGATATTTATAGACCTCAAGTGAATTCAAACTTGGAGCTTAAAAGAGTCTCATCTCGAGTTTCTCGGGTCCTGACGGTACCACCACTTGTGTTGGGCGGTACCATTATCCAGTCTGGCAGTACCACTGCTTGGAAGACTATGTCTGTGCAGTACCATCACCCAGATTAGTGGTACCACCACTTGACACTATCTCAGAGACTATGCCACGATGGTGCCACCTGTTGGGTATTGCTTGGGCCTATCACTTGGCCCAACACAGCCCAAACTTGGGCCCAATTGACCCCTCATTGAGTTGGCCTAATTCCAACCTAATTATATACTAACTTTGAATTTTAAGATATTTACTAAGCTAAAACAAGTTCGTAAGTCTAGGTTTCTTTCGACAAGCTTCCAACGATCTTCTGGCAAACTTCCGACGATCTCTCGACAATATTCTAGCGAACTCCCGTCAAGCTACTGGACTTCACGACGATCTTCTTGGTGAGTTCCGATGAGCTTCTTTAGCAAGCTCCTGGACTTCTCGGTCAATTCCAACAGAACTTATGACAAACGTCTAGACTTCTGACGAACTCTTGAACTCCCAATGAAATCTCGTTCTTGACTCAAGGACTTCATTTTGCTTTATGTCTTACTATCGTAGTTAATCCTGTATACTTAAAACCTACTTTGATCTAGACAATTATTATAAAGTTTGAATCAAAGTTATCCGACATATTATTGGTTCATCGATGCTTCATTCGATTCTTCGACGCATCGTCCTCTCTTGTGGCCTATTGCCCAGTCGACCAGTTGATCTCCGAAACTCCGATTTCCTTAGTACAATTTTTGCTCTTCTTCATCCGATGTCTGAATCCATGGCCTGAAGCCTTCTATCGATACGTCGACCGATCTTTCTACTCGATGTCCAATCTTTTGACACATTTTTCTCTAGCCCAATATGATTCTTCCTACTTCAATTGTCTCTCTCTGATCGAAGCTTCCTACGTCACTTAAAACACAGATCAAATCATAAACACTTTTCATCATAAAAAAATGATATTCAACAAATTTTTCGTTAAATTATAATTAAAATATATCATTTAGAAAATTCCTCAATTCCCAGGGTCATTTTTCTTGTTTTTTTTTTATTTCATAGTTCTCGAAACTAAATCTCGATTAGCATTTAGAACTATTTATTATTCACAAAATTTTGATGATATTTAATTCATAATATTGATGATTTATTACTTTCCTGTTGAACAGCAGAAGTTTATTACACTAAACAATCTGATAATTCCCATATTTAACAAATATTAGCTTTGACATCTTGTCAAAACCACATCCCTCAAGGAAGCTACTCCACATGCGAAGCCTTTGATCCATCAGTATAAGCATCTGCACAGGCACATGCCAACATATGGTTAGAACAGCCGACCAATCTTTCAAGTTACTTCTATCTAATCTTGCATCTGCATTTGCACATGATGTTGTGGTCTAATTTTATCAACTTGAACTAGATTGATCGTTGGCAACCCGGATGAATAATTAAATCTCCCCAAACACAGTATATTGTATGTGTTCTCTCTCTCTCTCTCTCTGCCCACCTGTGATTCTGCTGGATCGGAGCTGCTCATGGAGTCTCATCGGAGAGTACGCCTCGAGAGCCATGCGTCAGCTGGCCGACTCCAACATGTTCATGTGTGAGCGGTCCCGCCCTGCGCAACGCCATGCTCCTCGGTCTCGCAAGTCGACAAAGAAAACCCTAAACTGCGGCTCCCCACCACCTCGTTTCCATTACTTTTAATCCCCGGTTGTCGGTAGCTGTGGACTTGTGGAATCTTAGTGGGTTGTCGACTTCTCTCCCGTTTCCCTTCCTTCCTTCCTCCGCCGGATCGTATCAGCTGGATGATGGAGAGTAGGGTTTGTTTATTCTTCCTCTTTACATGTTCGCCTTCCTTTTATGAAACAAATATATATCCTCTGTGTCAGATATCGCTGATCAGATTCCAGGTTTTAACTTATCTTTCTAATCCACCATCACGTACAGAATCCAATGATAACCATCGTCGTGATGCAGAAAGACTGTCTTGCCGATTTCCTTGATCTTTCTGTGATCATCTCTTTGTTATGTCGATGCTACTATTCTTGTTGAGAAAGAGAGAGAAAGAGAGAGAGAGCACAAATGGAAGTGTCATGAAACGTAAAAGAAGATGGACACCATTTATCTACTTCACATGGGTTCAGGTACAGGGCAGTGAAGTCAGCTCTGGAAGAAGTAAAAGAATGGCTGCCGAGAGCTCCGACGAGACTAGATGAGAGAGGAAAAGGCATGGATTTGACCTAGTACAAGAGTCAGCAACCAGTGCAGGTCGTAAAAGTGATCTCTTTACTGTTTCTCCCGGAGGGAATTAAACCAGTCATCATCTTCGATCCTATATACTCTCACGCCAGAGTTGGAAATGAAATAGGATGTAGACCCGAGATTACTTTGGGTGGATCTTGCGCGTGTTGGCGATAGATTGATGCGAACCAGGCAATATCCAAACGAATAGATTGTAGAGAAGAATTTAATTGGAGAGAAAGAAAAGCAAGGCAAGGCATCCACAGTGTTGATAGATGTTGTGGATCTCACAGTGTTGTGACAAGCTAAATACTACTGACATCTAATCGATCTTTCTGAAGCGAAAACACAAACAGAATGGCTTGGCCACGCAAGTACAGTGGTGTTCTTCTCATGATCTGTCGATCTCCTTCTCGTTGCCTGCCAAATCTGGTGCCTTCTTCCGATTCGCTTGGATCATGGAGCTTTTGCAGTGGGCGATGGCGCCTTGTATGGCGCTCTGCAACTCCTCCATTGACGAAGCCGACAGCGACAGAGCGGGAGGAGGCTCAGGAAATCCACCCCCGCTCATGTAGAGCAGACCCGAGTGGCTGGGTGAAGACCGCATGGAGGAAGGGCAGCTCGCAGCCCACTGCTTCTTCCTGGCAGGGTGGCCGAGCAGGTTGCCGGAGAAGGACTGGGAGTAGGAGTGCTCGGTGCCCTTTCCGCGGGCATTGTTGCGATCAACAACCAGGACATTCTTTTTGCCCGAACTAGCGAGCATTCTTTCCTTCTTGATCGAGAAGGAGAATGTCTTCTTCCGCTGATGGTGCTGCGGCGGCGGCGGTGGCTGCTGCTGGTTGTGCCTCTGCTGCAGTAAAGACAGTTTCTCGTAGATCGGCTTTACCTTCTTGACGTACTTCTTGATAACCTCCTTTGCCGACGACGAGGACGAGGAGTTTGCTCGCTTAGTCGGATGAGGAGGAGGGGCGGGAATGCTGATGCTGGGATCGGCGGACGGGTCTAGTTTCTTGCTGCCGCGGTGGAGGAAGACAGAGGAGAAGCGGGTGGCCAAGAAGGAGAGGTACTTGGAACCGCCGGGGCGCTTGGTGGGGGAGATTCGCCGGGCGTCCTCCTCGGTGACGGAGCTGGGACGGGAGGAGTCGCACTCCGGGAGGATGAGGTCGGCGACGGAGAAGGCGGAGGAGGAGGAGCTGCCGTTGGAGTCGCGAGATTCGGTGGTGGTGGTGTCGGTGGAGGAGGAGGAGGCGGAGGCGAGGATGAGGGTTCGGACCATGGAGATGCGAGGGGAGAGGTGGAGGGGGAGGAGCTGGCCTTTGTAGAAGAGCTCGTCGGCGGGGCACAACTGGGAGCAGGAGCGCTTGGAGGAGGGGGAGAGGGAGACAGTGAACTCGAAGTCGGAGGAAGAGGACGAGGACGGGGACGGGAAGAAGGAGAGCGCAGGCGCGCCGCCGCTTCCCCTCGGCCCATCCCCGTCTCTTGTCCGCTCCATCCGCGGCCGCTACCTTGCTTTGACCGCGATCAGATGCCAATGCTGTGGAGGTAGTTTTCTGCGGGGGGAAGGAAGCAGGTGCAGCAGAGACTTGGCTTTTAAGAACGAGCTACGCGTTTGCCACGTGAAAAATTACGTGCGCGAAGTTGGACCACCATGCCAATGTGAGTGCCCCAAATCAGCATCATTATCCAGCTCATATGCCACTCTGGCATGAAGCTTTCTATACTACGGGCAGTAACTTACAACATCAAATTTGAAATAAATGAAGTATAATCTTTTAACATCGAACTTTTATCAAACGACACCCTCTGAATTGGTTTTTACCGGAAGCCGCCTTTTTTCATCAATTTGATAGAAAAACCTCTGGTTCTTCACAGGCCGTCGCCGACCATAGTCGCCGTTGCCGCCGCCACCGCCATCACCACCCCTGCTCCCCCTCCTCCCTTCCCTTCCCCCTTCTCCTCCTCCCCTCATGGCATGTCGTCTCCTCCCCCCCTTTGCCACTGCCCACGGTTGTGCAGTGTCGCCGGCGCTATCCCCTGTTCGCACCACGGAGAGGCGGGACTCGTGGCCGACGAGGGCCCCATGAGCGGGGCCAGAGGGCTTCCCATCTTTTATCGACGAGGATGGTGGAGGCCGAGGGCGGCGCGGACAGGGAGCTCCTCATCTTCGCTCGGAAGGGGGAGCGCGCGACCGGTCGCGAGGAAAGTGGAGCGGTGACCGATCGCGAGGAAGGGGGAGAGCGATGGCCTGGCTGAGGAAGGGGGATAAGGATGCTGTCCGCGGGCGACGCTGCATAGAGGCGGCGGTGGAGGAGTGAGGAGGAGGAGAGGGGGGAAGGAAAGAGGGGGAGGAGGCGATGGACGGCGCCGCTCGCGATGGGCGCTGGCGACAACGGTCGGGGGCGGGCGACGTTGCACAGAGGCCACCTCCACCGCTCGCACCCTCGCCGCCCGCCTCCTCTCTACCCGCCTGCTCCCACCATGACGAGGAAGGATGGGCGGCGGGGAAGGGAGGGAGGAGGAGAGTGAAGGGAGAAGGGTAGGGAGGTGGAGGCGACGGACGTCTTTAAAAGATGATTTTATTTATTCAGGGAGATTTCCGATCGATTAATAAAATCAGTTATTTAAATTTATATTTGATACTCAAATCATCAAATCATAAATTGATTAATTTTCTCTAATCTTTATCATAAGTTTTGATCAATAGTATGTAAGATTAATTTTCTATGTCAATTTTAGAAGGATATAATTGGAATATTTTATGAAATATTTTACGAGTGAGAGATTGTGTGAGGGAGTTTGTTAGTTGATTATGTATATAAGAAATATATAATTAATATTTGATAATTTAATCTCTAACAAAATAGAAGTTAATAGTAATATTTTTCATAATAATAATATTTTTTATATATGAGTGAAATAGTAGATTGACGTATAGATATATGGTACCAACATTATCATAATATATTGTAGACATATTATAGAAGTAGATTTGGAGTTGATATCAAAGTTTCTATATTAGATCGGTGAAGAGTTGAGTTCTACAACGGTGGTGGTGATGGTTCAATATTATCAATGTTGCTATCCAATCAGTATTAACGAAGGAGTGAACATAAAGTAATGAATGTTTACGAAGAAGAAGTCGATGATTAAGAGTCCATTTTAAATACTACAAGACTCGTTTTACTATAAAACAATGTATAGTGGAGGACCGATGCATAAATTATGATAATTTGTTGATTGCAAATGAGATGTTTGAACATGTGAGTGATAAGTACCGTAAGGAGTTACTTATCATTACTGTGTGGGATCCATAGTAGTGCTATCATCATATAATTTGAGTAATTTAGCGAGTGGAGTGACAACTTTTTTGGCTTGATAATAGGTCTTGAATGTGCTTTTTCTAAGATAGGAAAAGTTTAGAATACGTGAATGTTGTTTCCACTCCTAGAAAATAACTTAAGATTCCTAGATCCTTAACAGAGAATCGATTTATTAACTGCTTAAGGAATTGCTTGATCTCCATATAATTATTGCATATAACGATAATATTATTCATATACACCAATAGATATATAGTACTTATATTTTATTGTCGTGGAAATAACAAGATGCCATAAAGCTAGTCGGTGCTAAAAATAAGCCAAGTTCGATATACCAAGCTCTTGGAGCTTAACGAAATCTATAAATAGCTTTTCGTAGTTTAAAAATATAACTTGGATATTGAGGATAGATGAAGCCAGGAGATTGATGCATAAAGATATTCATGGTCCCATGTAAAAAAAATCTAAGTTGTCGTATGTGCTAGTCTTGAATGATAGTCAAGAAAAGTCAGATTGTTATTGATTTAATAATTGAACTGAATGTTTCTGTGAAATTAACACTTAGTGTTTGGTGAAATTCTTTGGCCACTAGACATGCCTTGTATCTAGCAGCAAATCCATCTGGGTTCTGCTTAATTCGAAATATCCACTTACATTTAATGATATTTTGTATATGATAAAATAGTATAAGGTTTCATATGACATTGTAGAGTAGGGCATCATATTCTTCACACATGGTTTTGTGCTAGTGTGGAGATTTTTAGGCTTGGGTGATGGTTGTCAGCTCGTTCCGAATGACATTTTTTTAATGTGAGGTGTACATATAATATCATCGAGTGTAAAAATGCTAGTGTTTAAATCAAATATTGTGGAACCGAGTAATAGAGATTTCATTACCATTATAATGTCTTCATTGCCTCCATAGTCATTGTAGATGGATAAGTTTTACATATCAAAAGTAATATGATGAGAAGCACCATAATCAACAATCTAATTATATGGATGAGTAGTCGGAATAGTCATAATATTTGCTTGGGGCCAATTAAGTGTAGCATTAGGCCTGGGTCGAGACCGATATATTTTTATTGTGTGTCCGATTTTGTCATAGAGTTGGTAGAAGATTTTTAGTAAATTGTTATTGTTGGGACGTCAGAGCTGTTGATAGTTGTAGTGTAAATTATTTCTTAAGTAATTTGGATTGACGTTGCTACCATGATTGAAGGGTTTGTTGAATCCCGAATTTTTATGATGAAATCAATTGATAAGTTTATGGACTAATAAGCATTTGAGGTAAGTGATGCAGAAGAAACTTCGATTATGGGCTTGAACTATCGAAAGACAAATCGTTGAAGCAGGAGAATCAAACATTATGCCATAAAGCATCATGTTAGAGATTGGACATCGGGTCGGAGGATTGATGCCCTATAAGTCAATCACGTAAATGATGACACATGTGACACGCTGCGTGGTCTTTTTGCTTATTATTATTATTGATATTTTTTCACTTTATGTTATTTGTTACGTATATTGTGATGTCCTTGGAGCTGTGCAATAAGAATCAGATCATGATGGGATCATGATAATCAGACAAATTCGCCTATAAACACAAACCCTAAATATTATCGGTCATAGGTTACTCGAGAGGGATATCGAGATAGCCGAATATACCGATATACTATATACCAGTCTATATAATGAGGCAGCTAGTCTTATAGCTACTCATGTGGGGACACTAGAGATACAGTGTATGTGCTTATTGGAGAATGAGTTCATTGATTGATCCGCTCACGGAATAATGAATAGTTGATGATACCTCATTGTCAAACAGCAATTTCGTGGTCCTAGTTGTGTGTCTGGTCCTTAAACTTGAAACACTAAGGATGTTCTATATGAGTACTCCGCTCTTTGATATCGAACTTATAAGTTCTAAATTTAGTACAATCGATCATCAAAAGTAGTAAGCAACTTTACGAGGGCAATTGAATATCAATAGAGAATCATCCACTCTCGGTGTCATGAGAGGAATATCCTATATGTTCTTGCTCAAGTAAATCCCTAGTTAGGGTCATTCGGATTGAGAGAGAAATAATTCTTCGGGAGAATCCGATTAGAGCGAGACTCAAGTAGATTTCGTATGGATATGACAGCACCATGCCTGATATATGGTCTTTGGGATATTATATGGATGATGAACTATATATACACGTTGAGGACAGATAGATCTAATGGATTAGATTCCTTTATATCATCTAGGGACTATAATTTGCTAGTCATAGGTGTCTTACAAGCCAATCACATGAGTGATAGCACGTGTGATATGATACATACTCTTTTTGCTTATTATTTATTTGATATTTTCTTACTTTATATTGTTTGTTGTGACTAAAGTAATGAAAACGTTCATAAGAGTGTGCAACTAAAGTAATGAGAAAATAAAGCAGTTTGTAATAAATGTAAACAGTAAAACAGAAATGCAAACTGATTTATAGTGGTTCGATCGTCGTGACCTACATCCACTCTCGATTCTTCTTCACTTGAGGCTACCGGCTTCCACTATCGATCTCATTTCCAATGGGCAAAGATCAACTACTCTTACACTTTTTCTCCTTTTCACAGGTTCAGGAGAGAACCTTTATACACATCTTTTACAAGTGTTCCCTCACACACCTCCCTTAGAACTATCACTAAGCTCTTGGAGGAGAGACTCTATACTTAAAAGAGTTTTACTGCTAGTCATAGGTGCCCAGCAAGCCAATCACGTGAGTGATGGCACGTGTGACTTGATACAGAATCTTTTTGCTTATTATATTTTGGCGTATATCACTTTATAACTATTGCATAAATGCATATATATTGTGATGTCCTTGGATTTGTGCAATGGGAATCGGATCGTGATGAGATCACGATAATGAGATCGATTCACCTTTAAACACATATCCTAAATAATCCCGGTCATAGGTTACTCGAGAAGGACATCGTGATAACCGGATAGACTGGTGTGCTGTATACCCGTCCATATGATGGATGCAGCTGGTCTCATAGCTGCTCGTGTAGGGACACTAGGGATACAGTACAGGTGCTCATTGGAGAATGAGTTCACTGATTGATCCGCTTACGGAATGCTGGATGGTTGATGATGCCTTATTGTCAGACAGCGATTCCATAGTCCTAGTGGTGTATCTGGTCCTTAGACTTGAGACACCAAGGATGTCCTGTATGAGTGCTCCACTCTTTGATACCAGACTTATAGGTTTGACTGTTCTCAGATCTAGTACAGCTGGTCATTGGGAGTGGTAGTCGACCTTACGAGGGCTATTGAGTGTCGACAGAGGATCATCCACTCTCGGCGTCATGAGAGGAATATCCTATGTGTTCTTGCTCAGACAAATCCCTGGCCAGGGTCATTCGGGTTGAGAGAGAAAGAGTTCTCCGGGAGAATCCGATTAGAGCGAGACTCGAGTAGAAACCGTATGGGTCTGACAGCACCATGCTCGATATACGGTCTCTGGGATATTAGATGGATGAGGGACTATAGGTACATGGTAACTGAGGACAGACAGGTCCAATGGATTGGATTCCCCTGTATCGTCTGGGGACTACGGCGTAGTGGCCTAGTACTTCCGTAGTCGATGAGTCGAGTGAATTATTACAGAGATAATAATTCACTCAGTCAGAAGGAGTTCTGACAGGTATGACTCACGGCCAGCTCGATATTGGGCCTAGAGGGTCACACACATATGGTAGGCATTGCGATGAGTAGAGGTTCGGATATGAGATATCCGACGGAGCCCTTGTCTTATTGGATGCAGATCCAATACCCACTAGGGAAAGGACCCATTAGGGTTTTGACACGGGATCTCTATAAATAGGAGGGATTCACAGCCTCATAGGCTAGAGTCTTTGCTTGCCCTTCCTATTCTCCTCTCCCTCTCCACCTCAGAGTAGGCCTGGAGATTTGAGGAGCGTCGTCGCAACCCTGCTGTGTGGATCACCGCTAGAGAGGAGGACGCTTGACCTCCTTCACCCTCTCCTAAGGATCTGCAAGGAAACAGGGATATACGATCTCCCTAGGTAACACAATCTCTATACGCAGTTTTGTGTTTTGCGGATTTTTGCGCACCAATCTTCGCACGACGACGAACATCTTTTTGGGAATCGGGGATTTTTGATTTCTTGTTCTTCCGCTGCGCATATGATGTCGCCCCCCTATGATTTCCCAACAGTGGTATCAGAGCCAGGTTGTTCGTGCGAATGATTGGTTTTGAACTGCATGTATTGTGTTTAGGAAGAATATTGACGTCAAAATCGTTGACGCAAAAGCGAGGAAGGGCAGCAACAGTTGCTGCCCTCGATCTGCATGCCTGCAGCCACCTACAGCGGCAGCCGCAGTCGCAGCCAGGCAGCACAGCGCCGGCGCATGCGCAAGCGCTGTGCCTGCAGCAGCCGGCCGGCGGCCTGCTTGCAGCAGGCTTGCGGCCGGCGGGGCTGGCAGCGCGGGCTGAGGCACCGTAGGGCAGCGCCGCGGGCAGAGGCGCCGCGGGGCAGCAGCGCGGGCTGAGGCACCGCAGGGCAACGGCGCCTGTGGCCGCTGCTCCCACGGGCAAAAACCCCGCAGGGGCGGCCGCCAGCGAGGCAGCACCGCCTGCGGGCGCTGCCTCGCCGGCAGAACTGGCCGCGGAGGCGGCGACGCCCGCAGGCGAGGGCAGCGCCCCGCCCCTCGCCGCACAGGCCGTCGCCGGCAGGGTGGCGGCGGCGGCAGCAGCGAAAGGGAGAAAGGACATTAGGGTTTTCTGGGCAAAAGACAGTTTTGCCCCTCGGAATTTGAGAAATTCCAGTTTCTGTCTTTTGTCTAAATTACGAAAATACCCTTAGGAATTGAGAAATTCCCTACATGTCCCTGATTTTAGAAAAATATTAATTAATTAAAAGGTTTAGTTGATTATTATTTTTATTATTATCTAGTAGTCCTACATGATGATGATTATTTATACATGTGATGTATGATGTGTGGACGGATGATCATGGACCGTGTGATGTGTGTACTTGTGATTATTATTATTGAGGTCTGCGAACCTCCATTATATTTCTCGTTTATTGTCGGGCCTGCGTGCCTATGATTAAGTTGTAATCACATGAGGAGGCGCAGCGGGAGCGTGGATGCGACAGCGGGACCCACGAGACGGACGATCGTGATGCATGGAGATGCATCAAGATGTCGACGAAACCGACGAGGACGAGATGGACGATCACAGGGCATGGAGATGCACCGTTGCACACATAGATCTTGATGTGAGTGATTAGGCCTACTGGCTCGGGCCTAATCATATTAGATTGTGGTCCATGATCATCTGATGTGATTGCTTATACACATACTAGATAAGTATATATATTTGCATGCGATGTAGATATATATTAAATATGTATATGTGTGACATGTCATATTAGGAGACCAAATTATAGAAACATCTCTCGATAATATTAAGTCGGTAAACGTGAGGCAATTAGATTGACCCACGTGGCCTTCCATCGTTATGAGTAGGAACCGAATCCCGGTGTAGGTTGAGTTGGTCGAGTCCCTCGAGACTCACCTATATCGCGATTCGCTATATTGCTTACGACATAGAGATGTCACCGGTGACCTGAGGGCATGGTATGCTTGGTCGAGTCCCTCGAGGGTATATCATCAAATCAGACTCATTTTGTAACGAAGGTGTTGACTTAACCGAGCATCATGGTTGGTCGAGTCCCTCGAGGCCATGGTGATTCGGAGGCCGAACAGGACGGGAATCATAAGGAGTTGTGATCGGCAAGAGTTGCCTACCTTTTAGGCTTAGTGTGATTGGTCGAGTCCCTCGAGGTTACACTAAGACGCTGATTGGATCCTGATCCCCACTAGAAGTCTACTGGAGACTTCCGTTTCACGTGCTGAGGGTGTCGTGTGACTCGTTAGTAAAATAGTGGGAGCATATTAAGATAGAAGTCCATATCTTGATAGTTTATTTCTTGCAAAATCTGCATGTTATTCATTTTTGCTACATCTTTATTTTCAGAAAATGTCGCTTTCAAATCCCTTACGTGGCATACTTGATGTCAACCGCCTCACTGGTCCAAATTATACGGATTGGCTCCGTAACTTGAGAATTGTTCTCACAGCGGAGAAAATCGTGTACGTCCTTGATACAGTGATGCCTACGCCCGAAGAAGGGGCAAGCGAGGATGAGATCGCTCGCTACGTGAAGTACATTGATGACTCCACTCTTGCTCAGTGCTATATGTTGGGCTCTATGACTCCAGAGTTACAGAGACAACATGAAAAGATGGATGCCAGATCCATTCTCCTACATGTCCGTAAATTGTTTGAGGAACAGGGAAGGACTCAACGATATGAGATATCCAAGAGCCTTTTCCGCGCTAGGATGACTGAGGGGACACCGGTTCAGAACCATGTCCTAAAGATGAATGAGTGGATAGAGAAACTCACAGGTCTAGGAATGGTCCTAGAGGATAACTTGTGTGTGGACATTGTGCTTCAGTCCCTACCAGATTCCTTTTCACAATTCATAATGAATTTTAATATGAACAAGCTTGAAGTGACTCTCCCAGAGCTCCTCAATATGTTGAGGGAGGCAGAGAGTACTATTAAGAAAGAGAAGCCAGTTCTCTACACTGGTGAGACCAGAAAGAAAAGGAAAGCAGAAAGGTCCCTTAAGAAGGGAAAGGGCAAGGGCAAACAAGGTAAAGCAAAGGTTGCTAAGAAAGACCCAACAAAGGACAAAGGCCAGTGCTTCCACTGTGGTAAAGATGGGCACTGGAAGAGAAACTGCAAAGAGTACCTTGTAGAAAGGGCGAAACAAAAGCTTGATGAAGCTTCAGGTACATTCATGATCAGTCTCCATTTGTCAGACTCTTTTGATAACACATGGGTATTAGATACCGGTAGTGCTTATCATATATGCAATTCGTTGCAGGTTCTGGCAAGGCCTAGGAGACTAGAGAGAGGCGAGATGGACCTAAAGATGGGTAATGGAGCAAAAGTTGCTGTATTAGCTGTTGGCGAGGTCGCTCTACATCTGCCTAGTGGAGCTTTTATTGCATTAGATGCATGTTATTTTGTTCCTTCTATTATCAAAAACATTATTTCCATTTCATGTTTAACAGTTAGTGGATATAAATTTGTTTTTGAGAACAATGGTTGTTCGATATTATTAGATGATAAGATCATCACGAAAGGAACATTGCATAATGGTTTATTTATGTTAGACACCACTCCACATATCATGAATGTAAATGTGTCTAAGAGGAAACGAGATGAGGTGAACAATGCATACCTGTGGCATTGTAGGCTAGGTCACATCCATGGAAGAAGGATTCAAAAGTTGCTAAATGATGGATATCTAGATCCATTCGACTATGTGTCATATGCAACTTGTGAGCCTTGCATTCGTGGAAAACTGACCAACTCTTCATTTAGTGGAACTAGAGAGAGAGCCACTGAGTTGTTGGAACTCATACATAGTGATGTATGTGGACCCATGTCAACTCATGCCATTGGAGGTTACTCCTACTTCATTACATTTACTGATGATTTCTCAAGGTATGGATATGTGTACTTAATGAAGTACAAGTCCGAGGCCTTTGAGAAATTCAGAGAGTATAAGAATGAGGTGGAGAACCAGACTGGAAAGAGTATCAAAACTCTTCGATCAGATCGAGGAGGTGAGTACTTAAGTACAGAGTTTACTCACTTCCTCAAGGACCATGAGATATTATCCCAATGGACACCTCCTTATACACCTCAGCTCAATGGTGTCTCTGAAAGGAGAAATCGTACATTATTAGATATGGTACGGTCCATGATGAGTTTCGCTGACCTACCCATCTCATTCTGGGGATATGCCCTAGAAACCGCAGCTTACCTTCTGAACAGAGTTCCAACTAAGTCGGTAGTGTCTACACCATATGAGATATGGAAAGGGAAGAAGCCTGATCTTAAGGTTGTTAAGATTTGGGGCTGTTCTGCCCATGTTAAAAGACACAACCCCGATAAGTTAGAATCAAGGACAGAGCGATGCAAATTTGTGGGATACCCCAAGGAAACTTGTGGGTATTATTTCTATCATCTCGAGGACCAAAAGGTCTTTGTAGCTAAGAGAGCAGTGTTCCTTGAGAAGGAACACATTCTTGGCGGAGACAGTGGGAGAATGATAGAGTTGAGCGAAGTTAGGGAACCAAGCTCAAGCACCACTCTACAGCCCGAGTCTGTTCAGGTACCTAATACACAAGTTTCAACTTTACGCAGGTCTGATAGAGTATCCCATCCTCCTGAGAGATATGTGGGACATATTAGAGCAGAGGATGTAGAGGATATTGATCCTCAGACCTACGAGGAGGCTATTATGAGTATAGACTCCGGGAAGTGGAAAGAAGCCATGAATTCTGAGATGGATTCTATGTACTCCAATAAGGTTTGGAACCTAGTTGATGCACCCGAAGGTATTGTACCCATCGGTTGCAAGTGGATCTTTAAGAAAAAGATCGGAGTAGATGGAAAGGTAGAGACCTATAAAGCAAGGCTAGTGGCTAAGGGGTATCGTCAAAGGCAAGGTGTTGACTACGACGAAACTTTCTCACCCGTAGCAATGCTAAAATCCATCAGAATTCTATTGGCTATTGCAGCACACTATGATTATGAGATCTGGCAGATGGATGTGAAAACCGCATTCCTCAACGGGAACCTGGAGGAGGAGGTGTATATGATGCAACCTGAGGGATTCGTGTCCAAGAACTGCCCAGATAAGGTGTGTAGGTTGCTTAGATCCATTTATGGACTAAAGCAAGCTTCCCGAAGTTGGAACATAAGATTTGATGAGGCAATCAGATCTTATGACTTCGTTAAGAACGAAGATGAGCCTTGTGTATACAGAAAGGTAAGTGGGAGCGCTATCACCTTTTTGGTGTCATATGTGGATGACATCCTCATCATTGGGAATGATGTAGGAATGCTATCCACAGTAAAGGCTTGGTTATCTAGACACTTCTCCATGAAGGACTTAGGAGAAGCATCCTATATCTTGGGGATTAGAATCTATAGAGATAGATCCAAGAGGATGCTTGGCTTGTCCCAGTCCAGGTACATAGAAACCATTGTCAAAAGGTTTGGTATGGAAAATTCCAAAGGGCAAACATGAATATGATACCTTATGCTTCAGCAATAGGGTCTATCATGTATGCCATGCTATGTACTAGGCCTGATATAGCGCATGCTCTGAGTGTCACGAGCAGGTATCAGGCGGATCCAGGCTTGGAGCACTGGAAAGCAGTAAAGTGTATCCTTAAGTACTTGAGAAGGACTAAGGATCTTTTACTAGTATATGGAGGTAATAGCCTTAAGGTTGAAGGCTTCACTGACTCATGTTTTCAGTCTGATGTCGATGATAGCAAGTCGAATTCAGGGTATGTGTACACCTTGAATGGAGGAGCAGTGTGCTGGAAGAGTTCCAAGCAAGATACCACTACTGACTCGACCACAGAGGCGGAGTACATTGCTGCATCGGATGCAGCAAAGGAGGGAGTCTGGATGAAGAAGTTCATCACAGATTTGGGAGTCGTGCCGAGTAACGAGGAGCCGACTTCCTTATATTACGACAACTACGGGGCGATTACTCAAATAAGGGAACCCGGGTCTCATCAGAAGTGTTCTGAGGAGGTTCCAGCTTATCAGAGAGATCGTAACTCGAGGAGATGTAGCAGTGGAAAGAGTTCCATCCGAAGATAACATTGCAGATCCACTGACAAAGCCGTTGTCTCAGATTGTCTTTGAGCGTCACAGGGGTCTGATGGGGATCAGACACATAGG